>NC_049907.1:47075961-47375961 GCF_001411555.2 Juglans regia
CCCTCCACTTTGTCGTTTAAGTTATATGTTATATATTACAACTTCTGGCCTTTTTAACTTATCTGTGGTTAATTTTTCTAATGCAGTCTTCTAAAAAGTCTGATCTTGGTGAGCGATTGGTTGGTAGCAGCATAAAAGTTTGGTGGCCATTGGACAAGATGTAAGTATGTAAGGACTGATAATAGAACATTCCGCTTTGTAATATTCTTGTTAATCCTTAACTTTATCATTCCATCTTTCCAAGTTTATGGAGCAACATATATGTAGATTGGGTTTATTTGGCCTCTTCAGGGGCATCGGGAGGAATGGTGGTGATGTGGGACAAGAGAGTGGTGGAGAAAGTGGAGGAATATATAGGGAGTTTTTTGATAGCGTGTGCATTCAAATGTGTTTCAGATGGTTTTTCGTGGGCATTTGCGGGGTATATGGGCCTAATCTAGATTCAGACAGAAGCATGTTGTGGGATGAGCTTGTAGGGGTGTATAGTTGGTGGGAGCTCCCTTGGTGCATTGGAGGGGATTTCAATGTGGTTCGTTTTCAAAGTGAATGTTCTGGAAGTAGAAGATTGAGACCAGCAAGTTTGGAGTTCTCGGAGTGTATTTTTGACTTGAATTTGATTGACCTTCCACTTGTTGGGGGTGGAGCAACTTGGTCAAATAATCAGTCTTGGTCCCGATTGGACCGTTTCTTAATTTCACCTGAGTTTGAAAGTCATTTTCCTGATATCTGGCAAACTCGTTTGGCACGCCTAGCATCAGATCATTGGCCAATTTTGCTTGATTGTAGAGGCATTCGTAGTGGTAAAAGGTATTTTAAGTTTGAGAATATGTGGTTGAAGTCTGAAGGTTTCGTGGATAGGGTCAAACAATGGTGGAGTTCGTATCATCTTGAAGGTACACCTAGCTACATTTTTGCAGGCAAATTGAAAGAGTTAAAAAGAGATCTAAAGGTGTGGAACCAACATACTTTTGGCAATGTAGAAGACAATAAAAATTCAAAGTGGGAGGAAATACAGGAGTTAGAAAGACTTCAAGAAGGGAGACCACTTACTGAGGAGGAACAAATTCATAAATCTAGTTTGGCTGTAGATCTTGAGAGGATAATTCTACAAGAAGAGATGTCGTGGCGCCAGAAATCGAGAGCCCTTTGGTTAAAGGAAGGGGATCGGAACACAAAGTTCTTCCATAAAATTGTAAATTCTCATAGAAGAAATAATAACATTGAGATGCTGAAAATTGAAGGGGTCGAGTGTAGAGAAGAAGAAGCAATAAAAGACCATGTGGTAAATTTCTTTGAGGTGCTTCTAACTGAACAGGTGGGGTGGAGGCCGACTTTGAATGGATTGGTTTTTGGTAATATAGAGTTGGAGGAAGTTGAAAGGATGGAAAGTCGAAGAGGTAGAGGTCTATGATGTAATAAAGAAAATAGCTAAAGATAAGGCACCCGGTCCTGATGGTTTCTCCATGGGTTTTTACCAAGAATGTTGGGAGGTGATAAAGGGAGATCTTATGAAGGTGTTTCAGGAGCTTTTCTCGATTGGCAAATTTGAGAAAAGCCTCAACACCACTTTCCTTGCTTTAATCCCTAAAAAGGTAGGGGCTTCTGAGATCTCCGATTTTCGGCCTATCAGTCTAGTGAATGGTACGTACAAGATCATTGCTAAAGTACTTGCTAATCGTCTGAGTGGGGTCTTGGGACAGATCGTCACTAAGCCCCAAAATGCCTTTGTAAAGGGTAGACAAATACTTGATGCGGCTCTAATTGCTAATGAATGTCTGGACAGTCGTGTGAAGATTGGTAGCCCAGGGCTTATGTGCAAGTTAGATATGGAGAAGGCATATGATCATGTGAATTGGGATTTCCTTCTATATCTACTGGGTAGGTGCGGATTTGGAGACAAATGGAGGTCATGGATCAGATGGTGTATCTCTACGGCAAGATTCTCTGTGTTAATCAACGGCAGTCCAGAGGGTTTCTTCCCGAGTTCGCGTGGCTTGAGACAAGGGGATCCATTATCTCCTTTACTCTTTGTTATTGTTATGGAGGCACTAAGCAGGATGATCTCAGCCTTAGTGACTAATGGTAATATGAGTGGTTTTCAGATTGGATCGCCGAGTAGGGGTACCACCACCATCTCACATTTACTGTTTGCAGATGATACGCTTATTATGTGTGATGCCGAGACAGAACAGTTGAGGGCTGTGAGGGCATTGTTGCTTTGTTTTGAAGCAGTGTCTGGTTTAAAAGTGAATTATGACAAATCTGAGTTGGTGCCTATTGGAGAAGTTCAGAATTTAAGGGTAATGGCTGGTATAATGGGTTGTAAGATAGGGTCTCTCCCTATGAACTATTTGGGATTACCTCTGGGTATAGCCCCGAGGGCGTTTTCTATTTGGGATACTGTGATTGAAAAAGTAGAGAGAAGATTAGCAGGTTGGAAGAGAATGTATTTGTCAAAAGGGGGCAGGATCACGCTTATTAAAAGTACGCTTTCCAATCTACCAACTTATTTCTTATCCTTATTCCCTATACCGGCCAGCGTAGCGGGACGTCTTGAGAAGATACAAAGAGATTTTTTGTGGGGGGGCCTAGGTGAAGAGTTCAAATTCCATTTAGTCAAGTGGGAAATTGTATGTCGTCCAATCTCCAATGGAGGATTGGGTATTAGAAATCTGAGGATGTTTAATCGGGCACTACTTGGCAAATGGTTGTGGCGGTATAACAAGGAACCGGATGCCTTATGGAAGATTGTGATTGAGAACAAATATGGTGGTCTCGAGGGGGGTTGGTGTACTAGAGAGGTGCGAGGGGCCGCTGGAATGGGATTATGGAAACACATTAGAAGAGGATGGGTGGTTTTTCATCAACATACAAGATTGCAATTGGGTACAGGTTCAAAGATCAGATTTTGGAAGGATGTTTGGTGTACCAATTGTACTCTACAAGACAGTTTTCCTACACTTTTTGAGATTGCAAATGCTAAAGATGCCATGGTGGCGGAGGTAATGGAAGTTGAAGGTAGAAACATCCTTTGGAATATCAATTTCTTCAGGGCAGCACAGGATTGGGAGATGGGGAGTTTTATAGACTTTTATAGCCTTTTATACTCTTGTCGCCCAAATACCCAGCATACAGATGATTTGTGGTGGTGTCCAACAAGGAAAGGAGTCTTCACTGTTAGCTCCTTTTACAAGGTACTCACACAAGTGCCTGACAGTCAATTTCCTTGGAGAAAGCTCTGGTGCAATAAGGCTCCTCTCAAAGCTTCTTTCTTTGTGTGGACAGCGGCTTTGGGGAAGATTCTTACTACGGATAATCTGAGAAGACGAAACATAATCATAGCAGACTGGTGTTGTATGTGTAAAAGAGGGGGTGAATCGGTGGATCATTTACTTTTACATTGCGAGGTAGCCAGGACTATTTGGGATGCGGTGTTTAACAGAATAGATCTAGCATGGGTGATGCCAGAAACTGTGATGGATGCTTTGGCCTGTTGGACTTCAATTCGAGGAATGAGACAGATTAAAGCGGTTTGGAAGATGATCTCAAACTGTATTTTGTGGTGCTTATGGCAGGAGCGCAATGAGAGGATTTTTGAAGACAAAGAGAGATCAATAGCAGAGCTAAAAATGTTATTTTTTAGGACCCTTTGTACTTGGGCTCATGCTGTGGACTTTAATGGCATGGAGTTTCATGAGTTTCTAGTTTCTAATGTTCCCACCTAGTTAGGATGGGAGCAGCAGAACTTTTCTTTGTAATTGACACTTTTTGGATGAATATATACTTATTTTACTTATCAAAAAAAATCTTTCCAAGTTGGTTGTGTTTACTGGATTCCAATTATTACCGGTCCTTTTAGACCTTGATAAAAATTCAGGCTCAATAAAATGTAAGATACTTATAAGAAAAAAATATAAGTTCTGTGTATTTTGATAAATAAGACTGCAGGTTGCAATGCTTTATATTTCTTTACTAGTATTCTAATCTTTAGTTGAGTTAGTTCAACAGTGATAATGCCCTCTTCGGTTAATAGTTCTCCAAATGGTGGTGATCTGGTATTTGTTGAACCTTGTTCTGGCTCTCAACTATAAAATTCAACTACAAGAGGGGATTAGTTGTTGAAGAAGTCAAAACCAAAGCTATAAGCAACAATAAGTGCCTAAGAGGGATATAGCACAAGATGAAACCATCGGCCATTCATCAGATGATGACTAATCGAGGGAAGGAATCTAAAGAAGAGAAACTTTTGCACATGATGTGGAATTTGGTAAAGATGTACATGGAGGAATGATTGATTGGGAGAATGATTTTGATTGAGATATGGAGGAGCTAGTAACTTACTATTCGGCAGTTGACTTATGAAATGTATTTAGGCACGCGGAAAGAGAGGGAATATGATGATGATATGGTGACATTTTGAGACTGGCGAGACCAGCAGTCAAGAGATCCTCTTGTACTTTTACTTTGCGGAAACATTTGTAGGGGCTGTGGTAGTCTGGAAGAATTCTGGAGTCTGTTGTTTCCTTATAGAGTTGTTAAAATGAGGTTGAGATCAAAGTTAATGCTGATTTTGAGTCTGTTTCTGCCTGTGGGCAGAGGCTATCAAATAGGAAGCATTTATGGGCCTATTTGGATTCCCAAGATAATTGAGCAAGATCATACCTATTTGAACTACTCACAGTAGTAGCAGTGTAAAGGCCATAAGTTGTGGGGCTGCCTTAATATAATCTTTATATTTCAGATCATTCTCTCTCTATCTGGAGATATCTCTAGAGAGAGAGGTATTTTCTGCGTTGTCCCAAGGACCCTATATATGTGATTGTTGAAATTATGACCATCTTTTCTGCATGATTTTTTGTAGTCATTGAGCCTTTAGACCTTAAAAAAATGCACCAGTGATATTCCTGGCACTTAATTAAAAGGTCTTCTTTTGTTTTCTTACAAGATAGTTCTTATTTTGCAGGTTCTATGAAGGTGTTGTAAATTTTTATGACCCTGTGAAAAAGAAGCACCAGGTGGGATATCTCTCACTAATCCCGACATGCAATTTTCTGCCTCTCTCTCTCTCTCTCTCTCCTCCTTGCATGATGTCTTCCAATTACTTGGGCTTCGCTCTGTGTATTCAAACCTACGTGTTTGGCTCCTCTTATGCAATCACAGTCCATTTTTGTATTCTCTCAGCCTTGGGTGACCATGCTCTGTTTCATGCTCCTCTTGTCCTTGCTGCCAGATCAAGGATAAGAGGATCATTTTAATGTGTTTTTCTCTGCGTATCATTTCTTTTCTGCTTGATATAGTTCTTAAATTTTTCTCTACTGCATAGGTGTTATATGCTGATGGAGATGAAGAAATCTTAAACCTCAAAAAGGAACGCTGGGAACTAGTTGGGGATAATGTTTTGCCAGGAGTAGGTTTTTTTGGTTGTATTTACTTTTGTTTTTCTCATTCTTAACTTATTTTAGAAAAACAAAAATGAAGTAATTCTCGTAAACTGTTATTATGCCGAGATTATTAACAGGGCCAAGGGACTGATCTTCCAGAACTATATGCTTCTTGTGATCTGTAAGTATTAATATCTTATGGGTTTTTTCCTTTCAAAATAGTCTCTTATTCTGCATAGGGATACATGGCAAACCAAATTTGTTATTTGTGCTTCTAAGTTGTAAATATACTGTCACGTAAAATTGACACCCTTTGGCATTATTTAATAGTAATGTGAAGCAAGTGAATACTTTACCTTTTATTTACTTTATTAACCTTATGCAGTCCATTCCTTAATGCGATGGAAATGAAAATAGATAAATTATAATGCAAACATAATTTGCATGCTGTGTAAAGATTCCGCATTAATCATTTTCCTTGATCCACAAGAGTTGATATGATGATTGAGGTGTACGTTGTTTCATTATACTTGTTAGATCTATATATATATCTCTCTCTGGGGTGTGCATTTTGAGCAGACCAGAAAAGAGTAAAGGGAAAGTAAAGTCACAGTCAGCCAAACGACATAAGGACGTTGATGCTTCTTCAAAAAGGTTGATATACATTCTATCGAAAACATATGAATGTTTCCTTTGGTTTATTTGTCCCTAGATTGAATTCTGATGGCTTTACAGGATTCAAGCTGCGGATGGTATATTCAAAGTCGTCAAACCTACAAAATCTGTGGATGACCCTTCAAAGGCAGATGATGGTCATAAAAAATTTACTGGCAAGTTGAGGATTGAGAAGCTAAAGGCTGGTACCAGATTGAAACAGAACATGCCTAAGACCATAACGTTGCCCAAGGGATTCCTCTAAGTTACAGGTAAATATTAGAAAGTGGCCAAAGAAATGGAGGTAGTTATTTGACCTGTTTTAAACAAGGTTATGTATAGAGTGAGTAGTGACACAAGCTCGAAGGCTTGTAATTTTGAGTTTAGCCAGAGTGTAAGAATAAGTTATAGTCTCTTTTTGTTTTGTTTCTCATGTAATTGCAGAAGCAAGCATGGGGATGGTTTTTGCATTCAAATGCTGGGTTATGCATTTGAACTCTTGACTACAACTTGTTCAAGTCATTGCCCCGATCTCCAGTTAGAAATTCTCAAGTTTGCTCCAAATTTATAGTCTCATCAAACCTGACATGTCGGACTTTTGCTAGTTTAACGATAAATAGCACGTCTTAGACCATGTGGTGCGGTAAGGTTAGATCTACATGACACCATAGAAGCCTGCCTGTCTCTTGCTTCCATGACTGAAAAGCGATCGTTGAAAGCCAGACGGTTCAAGTCCTGTGCAATGACAATGTCAGTCTTGGTTTAAAAAATTATTCAAAAATTTTAATTTCGGATAAAACTGACATTTTGAGCTTATAAATTATTATTATTATTATTATTTTAAGATTATTATTTACCAAACAAAAGAAAACCCCAAGTCACAAAAGTTGCCCCTCCAGGAAATAGTCTACTGCTGAATAAATAAATGGGCTTTGGGATGATTTCTCTTTGGAAACTTAACGAATTTTAAAAAAACATGTGTTCAAAATTTAAGCCCAATAGTCTCCGATAAAAAAAGTGCATGCATTTTGAGCTTTGGGGGAGTCAACGCCTTATAGTTTGTCTTCAGCGTATGTCCGAAGAAAAGCATTTTGCTACACAACCTCCACCACATTCCACATTTTTTTAAATTTTTTAAATTTTTAATATTTTTAAAAAAATTTTTTTTTGAGTTTATTCTTTTTAAATTATTTTAAATTTTTTATTCATTATTTATATAATAAATATTTAGTAAAAGAAAAAAATAATAAAAATTAAAAATAATGTGAAGTGTGGAGGTTGTATGAATAGTAGGAGGTTGAGTAGATTTTTTGTTATATTATAAAAGGTAAAAGACGCGTGAATGGCTGGAAACATGGAGTTTCAAGGATCTGAAGTTTGACTGTCGTTGACTTGTGAAAGGGCTTTGAAAGGATGAGATTCGGAATCAACGACGAATGCAAATGAAAAACGCATGTAAAAAAAGCCCGATCGCGGTACTTTATTTTCCTTCAACGTTGGTGACATGCCAAGTTGATTCTGATGTAATAAGGTTTGCGTGTCTGGTTCCTGCGCTGATCTGACGATCTTCTGGATGCCTGACGACAATAACATGTCACACTCACCTCATCGATCGGCCTGCCCTAAATGAATGGCTATCCTACAAGGCTACACACATGATACGTATATCATTTAAATTAAGAGTAATTTTACATACAACTGTGAAGTACGTAACCATCACGTAATCGTTTTGAAAAAGAGTGGGGTCTACTATTAAAAAATTAATTTTTTTCATGCGAGTCCCATGTTTTATTCATTTTTTTCAAAACGATTACGCGACGGTTACGTAATTTAAGTATATTTTCTCTTAAATTAATAGATATTTTTTCTAAGAAAAGTACACGCACTTAACTTTTTCTTACACTTTACGTAACAATATTTTAAAATAAATAATATTTTTATAAATTAATGTTATTTTTATAAGATACTGTAAAAGTAACATATATGTTATGTATTATCAAATAATATTATTTTATAAAAATATCTTTATTTTAAAATATATATTATCAAATATGTTGTTTGAATATCATTATTTATTTTCTTTTTTCTTTTTTTCAAAACAATAATACTAAATCTACCAACGAATTATCCCAAGGATGTTCACTAATTTTTTTTTACATAATGATTAAAAAAGTGTTTTATTAATTATGTTAAGACTGTTCATCTGGACCAGATTTTTTTATGGTCAGATCCGAAACCCAAGAAAATTGGATTCCGGTTCTTGGTTTTGTTTTTCTTCTTCTTCTTCTTCTCAATCCAAACATAGACTACATAATATCATTTGCTTTGCCAACTCTGCTGTACTTTTTAAATCTAAAGACGTAATTCAAAGGCAATAGAAAAAAAATGAAACAAAATAAATATGAGAAACAACCTTGAAACCAGCAGCCCCTCTACCATAGGTCCATAGCCAAAGTACTGAACCGCATGCATATAAGCTTTCCTGCCATACTCGCAGACTACCTTCAAACTAGCAGGTTTGAAGGTTGTTGTCGTATTTATTCCGTTTCATTTTTCTTTTATTGCCTTTAAATTTCATAATTAGATTTAAAAAGTACAACGGAGTTGGCAAAGCATATCATAGTATGAAGTCTGGATTGAAGAAAAAAAAAAGGTTTCGAGTTCTAGGTTTGAAATTTGGATTCATCCAAATTCTGACCCGAATTTAAAACTTGAGTTTCGATTCGAGTATACCTGGATTTTCAGGCCAAAACACGGATAAACAATCTTAAATAATAATATAAATTTTAAAAAAAATGTTTAAGAATATGAAAAAAAAAACGATGAAAAACAAAAAAAATGTGTAGCACGAGTCTTTCCCAAAATTCACATGCCACGTACTTCGATTTTTTTCAGCTGAGAAAATATACTTACAACCGTAAATTGCGTAACCGTCGCGTAATCGTTTTGAAAAAAATGAATAAAATATGGGACCCACGTGAAAAAAATTAATTTTTTAATAGTGAACCTCACTCTTTTTCAAAGCGATTACGCGACGGTTATGCACTTCACGGTTGTATGTAGAATTAGTCTTTTCAGCTTCTCCCACAAACTAAAATGGCACTTTTTTTCTCTTTAAGTACCGCTGAGTTGATTAATGAGTTGTATCTACTACGTACGTACTGCTGAAATTGACGTCCTATCCTATTATATAATTAGTCAAAATATTGTTCATAAAATCAAGAGCCTTAATTGCAAACAAATCATTTAGATAAAAATTCAATGGAAAATTCAACTAATTGTTCGCAAGCGGCTGCATAGGCGATTATATTGCACTCTGAACTTATTTTTCCTATAATATTATTGAAGAGAAATGGTCCAGACTCCAGAGTCTATACGTACTTGGATTTTCTCATGAACTACTTCAAAGTTCGATGTCCGTATAATTTAGATAAGCATTTTGACAAGTAAACCCTAATTATAATTTTCTGCGTTTCTAGAGTAGTACTACGCATGCATGCCTGAATATCAGAACCGCGTTGTTCAAGATAGACTGATCTGGTCTTGTGTCTTTTAATTGCTTGAGAATATTTTTATACTAGTCCAGGTCCTGTTTTTCGACGTTAATATAGTTATAACTTATGGCAAACCATCTTATATACGCTAATACCTGTTTTAATTTATTGTTTATTATTAATACATTTTTCATGTAGGGTTACACACGACATTATCTGAATTTTCGAAAATAACTTCCGTGTTAATGAATTTTTTAAGCTTCTTTTTTTTTTTATTGGGATCTAATAATTCATGTCATCTGAATCAAAACAACTTCTGTTTAACTAATTTCTGATGATCTATGAAAGATTTTCATTGTTGCTGATGAAATTTTAAACATTCATGTACTAACGCAAATATATATATATATATATATATATATATATATATATATATATATATATATATATACTAGTAAGATGTTATGTGCCTGAGGCACGTATGCGCAGTTCAAATCACTAATATATTTTATTAAAATAAAAATAAAGTACATATATCTTATTATTTTATTACTAATATATATCTTAAAAGCTATTGAAAGATAAGCTATTTGTAAATTATTATAATGATTTCCTATTATAATGAATACGAAAAGACAAATCTACATAAATCTATTTTCCTATTATAACGTATTTTCAAATTGGAAATTGAATCCATGATTATTATTATAATAAATCTGCTTTATTAGCATATTTAAAGATATTAATAGTGGAATAGAAACCATAAAAGTAGTTATAAATAGAATGTAAATAAAAATATAATTGTATCCCTGTATTATGTAATTATTACAAATAGATGGAAAGTTAATGAAAATCAACATATTCCATTAAAATAAGAAATTTCTGTTAAAATAAGAATATTCCGGTCGTTTTATAGGCTCTTTATATATATAGAGATATAAGCTGCACATATATAGTCAGTTTCCTTTCAAGTACGTGCACATATACAGATCTGTGGGACAAGTTGAGTACTTTTGAAACTAATGTCAAGATAACATTAACCAATGCAATGATATCATATGATTATAAAGCTGGCACAAAGTAAGCTGTTTAATTTCTTTGAATTTTTCGGTCTAAGGTTAATTTAATTAGTGGATTCCACGAGACATTCATTAAATTAGTTGGATGTATCATATACATGGTGGAGATCAGAAATTCTGATGATCTGTAGCTAGATAGGTCGATCGAACTATATATACCTTAATTACATGCACTAAGAGCTGGCATATTGATAGTCCCAGTATTGGAAAGTTTTCCTGGGACTTCGATCTCCACATAAAACATAAATATTTCTTCTTTTAGGGAGAAAAGTTGGTAAATATTGTCACATATATATATACTAGTAAGGGCAACGTGCCCTGCACGTTTGCCCGGTTGATCATTTTTGTTATTTTTCAAATTTTTAACTATAAATTGAACATAATTTTATCTATATTTTTAAAACTTTTTTTTTTTATTTACAACACACAATCTGTAGAATATTTATAACTATAATACAACGACTTACAAGAATCAAGTCATAATTATGTATAGATATTTTTAAAATATATATTACAAGAGCGATAAGTTTAGAAATAGATATTTAAAACATTCAGATAATTAACTTATGGAAGAATTTCATTTTAATATTTATTGAATAGAATGAGAAAAAACTTGAAGGAAATGTTTTTTAATAATAAATGGTTATGAATAAACATGATCGCTCAATATTGAAGTAGATGTATTGTTATGGACGTTAGTTTCAGAATAATTGATATTTGAAGACGATTCAATATCTCTTGTATAAATGGCTTTATTGTTGTTTGAATAAAAAGAGAGCATGCTGAGATTCTGTTTGTCTTCGTATTTTATTACTTGAAAATTTTTTCAACTCAGCATATCTCTCTCTTTTTTCTGGTGGATCTCTTATTTTTTTCTCTTCTGATTAAGCACTTTACTAATTTCTTATTGTCGGATGTTTTTCACGCTCTTCAAAGTTTATTCATAGAAGATGTTAGATAAAATTAAAAAGAATTAGTGTTAATAATGTTTAAATATATTTTTGCATTTAATAATGTCGTCTTACCAGTCGGCATAAAATTAAGGAAGATTAGCAATTTTGTGTTGATTTCAGAGTATAATCTAAAATACATTTGAAAACATATCAAAGATGTGGGTAAATATGTATATATGGCAACATATATGCATAACAAATATTATAAGCATTTATAGTAAAAGCAAAAAAAGAAAATAATTAATTCGAAATAATTTTATACAAATCATATTAAGTGAACCAAATGAAATAGTAGATCTTAGAATAGAATAAATCTATTAAAAGAAATCAACACCATGAGGAAAGGAAATATTCATACAACAAACATATAATATCAACAATTTATCTTGACTACATGCGCATTTATATAAATATAAAAAAATTGAATAATATTTTTCAAATGAGATAGAAGAGAACATACCAGAAAGTAGATGACAAATAAAAGAATAGTGCAAATAGAGGAAATTGATAACAACCGGATTGACGAACAATAAAGTAAGAGCAAAAGCAGCTAATCTGTAGTAAAAAAATAAAAACATTAGAAAAAATATTCTAACTAACAGATGAAATAATCTCATCTCAATTAGGATCTAACCTATAAAAAAAAAAAAACCTCAGTATCCAAACTCACATAATCGGCAAAAGAGCAAAAACATAAGAGAACCGGATTTGATAAGAAAAATAGGGAAAAAAAGAGAGAGAGATTGATGAGAACACTGTTCATCCCTTACTTATTTTCAAATAAAGGTCTATTTGAAAATAGATCTTATTTCAAAATTTTCATATCATATCCCATCTCCTTTTTAAACATAACTGAAATACAAAATTTTTAAAATAATCATTAATAATCATTACAACTTTATCAAAATTTCAAATTTCAAATAATTTATTTTTTAAAATTTGAAAACAAAAATAATATTATAAAATTATAATCTAAGTGTCTAATGATATTTTAATTTTATAATATTTTTTATTTAACTATTTCTCTCTTTCAATTATTTTTTATAAAATTTTATCTCATCTAACTCTCACCAACATTATATAAATTTTAAGAGAAGGAGAAAATTAAAAATGTTCTAATATATATTAACATATTCTACAAGATATTATTCAGCACTAAAATAATGTTAAATCATTGCGTTAGTTCAAAGACAGTTTAGCTCTTAATTTAAGAATGTAAACCAGATCATCTTAATTTACTTCAAAAGTTTTCATAACCCTTTTTAATATTACTAAAACAGAAGCATTATAAGAAATAATAACATTAAAAAACATTAATTTATTTAACATTTTCACACTTGGCTAAATAAAATGGTAATAATGACATATTATATTTTTAAATTATTAAGAAGTTATAATTTATTTCTTTATGAAAATCTGTAATTATACTAACCAACCTACTATTATTACTCTTAATAGTTATAGTTGGATGCACATGTTGTATATTTGTTATTTCCAACATAAATATATAATGTGTTAATTTTAAAATTTAAAACTACAGTGATAAGTATTAAATAATTTAATTATATATTTTATAAAGTCTCATCATTTACATTTAAAAAAAATTAAACAAACTATAGTACATTAGAAACTATAGATCTACCTCAAATAGTGTAATTAATTTCAGGTTAATTAATAAACTATTCAATTTATTCAGAAATGAAAAAAAAAATTTAAGTTTATTTCTTAATAAATCATTAAACAAAAATCATTAATAAAAGGAAAAAATTAGATTTATACAAAAATGTAACAATTCAATTCGATATTTACATAATTCAAAATTAAAAGAAATAAAATGCTGCACAACATTAAAGTTTAATTTTCAACATTTTGATTTTTTATTAAAATTTTATGAAGAGTTGGTATCAATTTGGGAAAAAAATAAAAATACTATAGTCCAATTGTAAAGTTCAAACCGATTTGTAACATTGCTTATTTTTCACATCTAAAATCTAAGAACAGTGCTACACCCTCCAAGATGGGTTTCGATAAGGATAAAAAAGTTATTTTTTTCATTTTTTATTTAATTTTTTATATCTTTAATTTTTAAAAAAAATTATAATATTATTAAAAATATTTATTTATAATAATAAGATGAAATGAAATGATAATATTTCTATATTTAAACGGGACGTGAATGAGAAAATGAAAAAAAAAGCAAAGAAAATATTTGTAAGAAGTTGAGATGAAATAAATATAATACAAAGAGATAAGTCCAATGAAAATTACTGTAAAAAGACAAACCAAAAGTCGGCAGAAGCAAGAAAGAACACAAAACATAAGATATATTCATGATAAAATCAGGGCAAAATAGGAAAAATTTTGTTCGACGAAAACACTCTTATTCGCACAGCCGATGCTTTGCTTCGCTCGCGGCGGTTAACGGCGGGATGAGAGGGGCTGAGATTGGAAGGGGAGGGACGCCGGACGCAGGGGAAGAGAATGGGCCAGGTGGTGTTGGCCACGCCAGCTTGCGGCTGCGCACTGGAGGGGACGAAGAAAAGGATGGGCCGCGCATTGGATTTCCTCGTGGCGGTTAACGGCGGCACTACAGGGGCTGAGATTGGATGGGGAGGGACGCCAGCCGGAGGGGAAGCTAATGACCGGGGTGGTGTTGGCCACGACGGCGTGTGGCGGCGCCTTGGATTTCCTCGTGGTGGTTAACGGCGGCACGACAGGGGCTGAGATTGGATGAGGAGGGACGCCTGCCGGAGGGGAAGATAATGACCGGGGTGGTGTTGGCCACGCCGGCGTGCGGCGGCGCACTGCAGGAAACGAAGAAACGGACGGGGGAGGGGGGAAGAGGGGCAAAACGGAAAATTGAGAATAGAAGGAGGGGCAAAATGGGAAGAAGACCAGGGGCAAAACCAAAATTTAGAAATTAAAGCAGGGGCAAAATGGGAGACAAAAATATTAGACGAAAACGCTGTTGATAGGCTATTCGCACTTTATATATAAGTAGATATATATAATATTGATCACGTACCTACCCAAAATTAACATGCAGATATATATATATATATTAATATTAATATACAATTAATTAAATTAGTTTGGAGGATAAATGGGTAAATTAAGCAAAAGTGAAAAGCTGGGATCGACATATGCCCAACTTCCATGAAATGAAGAAAAAGATTAGCTACATATATATTATATAGATTATGTGACGTGAAAGAACAGGTTAATTAATTACACGAGTAACTGCTAATTAAGTATATGTATGTTGGAGTTAGTTGGGGACCTATTTCCTTCTGACAACGTCTTTGCTTATGATCACAATCCATCTGATCTGATCTGTGATGTGAGGGTGGGTTAGGTAGCATGCATGCATGCATCATTATCCTTAATTTCGCAATGAATATGCACGTGAAAAATTTAATTGCTTGAAATCGTATCAATCTGCTTTTTCATTTATTATATTATATATACGCTAAATTAATATTAATTAATTCTTATCTATTTAAATACATAATATATATAACACGAATCTTTCTGTTTTCTACTATACGTACTTGCTAACTAATTTGGATATTAAATTCCTCCTGATCCCGGCGGCCACTTCTAGATACGTACCCACTTCACTGATCTCTGATTCTCTAATTAGGGGATGGTAGTAAATATTATTGTTGATCAGGCTAGCTTAAAGTATTATCCTTAATTGAATTCCCTGTTCGCGTGAAGGAAAAATACGACAACGTCGTATTCATTAAGACTTATAAGGCCTATATATATATGAGGTGACCGGGGTTTGAATTTGTAAATGTTGGAAGAAATTATATCGGATGTTGTATTGATTATTCTTTATCGTGTCATGTCGGATTAAGTAGAAAAGAGAAACTCGGATAAGATTTGGTGTTTGAATATAGGCTGCTGCATTCAGGAAAACTCTAGATCGAGATCGATCAGGGGTATTATAAATTTGATCAATATTTCATATTAATTAATTTTGTTTGTTTATTTAATTTTCTTCCTTGTCAATTCTTTTAATAAAATTGCTTAATTTGTCTTTTGCAACCTACAACTTATACGTGCCCGTAACCAACGTACACTAATTCAATTAAGTACCAGTGAAAGGTGGCTGATTTCTACTAATTAATAAGTACTGTGAGGAATAAGACAACATGAACTCCAAATACAAATTAAGCTTTTTGTAAAAATATGGACTCTATTAAAAAAATTTACATTTTTTCTTAATAGAGATCTATTTTTTTATAAAGAACTTGTGCAAGGCTTGTGTATCATCTCTCATGATCATACCATGCATATTGGGTATATACCATGACATGATATGTGGTGCTGATACTTGCTATGTTCACATTGTGAGGTTTTGACAGTAAGTTAAGATGAGATAAATTGAGATAAAAGTTGAAAGTTGAATAAAATATTATTAGAATATTATTTTTAATATTATTATTGTTTTGAGATTTGAAAAAATTGAATTGTTTATTATATTTTATGTGAGAATTTGAGAAATTTGTAATAATTAGATTAGATGAGATCAACTTTGAATCCAAACAGGTTTATAGATACATGAACAGTCATGTTTATAGAGCACTCACAATAGTTTATGTATCTTATCCTTTAAAATACATCACTAAAACTCATTTTTTCTATTTTACATACTAATTTTTACAATATATCATACATCAATTTATCTATTTTTTCTTTATATTATATTATTTAATAGTTTGTTGGAAAAAAGTACAAAGAGAGAGCAACTACTATGAGAGATAAAGTATGTGAAAAGAGAATAAATGAATAAAATATTTTTACATTTGTGAACAGTTCACGCTACATTTAACTTAACACTGTAATAAAATATAAAATACATTTGAAAATAAATGATCAATTGGAGGCAGTTTTGAACTACTTTTCTTCAAATTTTACATAAAAATAGATTTTACAAAAGGCATTAAGAGTGCTCTAAGTCTATTACTTACTGTATACGGATGCTCGTCACGTCTTTATCATTTTTGTTGGCGGGCTATCATATCATATACGTTGTTTAATTACTAATTTGGCAGGTGTGAGTTTATTGGTGTAATTATGAACATCTTCATAATTACACGATTAGGGAATTAATTAATTAAGCTGCATAGGTCACTTTTAATTTAAAGATTTGTCTTTCAAAGTTTTCAAGCATGCTTTTTTTTTTTGTATGCTTTCCAAAAATTTCCAAACGCATGCAGGACTTTTCTCAGATTTCTTAGCTAGGGATACAATACAACATTTGAAGTTTATAAATTATCAGAGTATTCGATTTATAGATGATTTTTAAGAGGGTAAGTGCTAAGTTTATAAAATAGTTTTATAAAATTAAAATTAATAAATTGATTTTCTTTACAATAAAATAATATTTCCAATTTTATATATTACAACAAACTATATTAATTTATAAATTTATTTGTATAACATCATTTTGTTAATCTAATATTTTATCTTTTAAAAATAGACCTTTTTTTTAGAGATGGTAAATACTCTAACTATAAAGGGATTATATAAAAGTAATTCTACAAACTAACGTGATTTGATGTGATTCGTTAAATTATAAAATTATTTTAATTATAAAATAAATTTAACGAATCAGATAAAAACATATAAATTTATAAATTTATTTTTATATAATTCTTTTATAAATATAACAATACCCTTTAGAGATAAGAGACTTATATAGGCCGTATAACGGATACCATCTCTAAAGGTTATTGAGAATTATTCTCGGACATATAGATTCAATCCTATTATTATTTTTCTCTATTTATGAAGTCACTCCATCGTCACTCATTATAATGGTAAGATCACTGAGAGGGCTCAATCGTAGTTTATATAAAGAGCCCTAATTAAATACTATACAAATCATTTCCAATCGACGAGCACAGCGAAAATAAGGTATAAAAAATATTAATATAAATAATTAAAAGCAAAAAGTAAAAAAGTAACTGATTGGATGGGCAGTGAATAAAATAACGTATCCGTTTCATGTCACCATCTACGGTGAGGCAAATTAAGCATCTATATGAAAAAAGCAATTTAATAAAATTACTTAATTGCTGTTTAAATATTACGAAAAGATCAAACATAATGATGTTAATAACTTGATTGTTTTCCGCTTCTTGATCTTCTTTTTGGGGACTTTGAAGTTAATCTGTGTTAATTATTGCTAATTAGATCAATGCAAAAATAAACATGTTAATTATTTGGACCATTAAATTAAGGTGTGATAATCATGTTAATTCGATCATTAACAATCCAATCAAGTTCACAAATTACAATCCCTTCTATTTTTGGAAATGGTCGGTCACTTCACAATTCATTAAAAAAAATAAAATCCACAACCTTTTTCAAGTTGTATTGGAAAGATAAATTATACTTGTAGTTTAAAAGTATGTAAATTTTGCTTATTTTTTTTAAAAAAATTTAGAATTCAAATAAAAAATAAATTTTTTGATAATAATTTTTATTTATTTTAAAAAATATATACATTATTTATAGAGAAAAATACAAAAAAACAAATAAATTAAATGCCGCACTATCACCTAGAGGCAGATGAAAGTGACGACTGAGGACAGAGTCAATTAGAAGGTGAAGTTTCTTTTTTTTTCTTTTTTTTTCTTTTTTTTTTACTGTAGACTGTTTATCCGTGGTAGGTGAATTCGGTAATTAATTACAGGGTTTTGTTTTTGGGTTTTTTTTTTTGTATTTTTTTGCTTATAAAAAGCATACACACTTGTCCATAGTTTCCTCATGCCTAGCCCTCGTGATCTCTTCCGTTCGAAACGCAAGTTGTTTTTCGTACTCTCCCTTTTCTAACCAACTCAAACAGTACTGAACACGAAACGGACGACACAAGAATCTCTCTCCAAAGAAGCCCCAAGATGCCAATCGATTCATCGTCAGTTTCCGGCCAAACCATATGCGTCACGGGTGCCGGCGGCTTTATTGCCTCTTGGATCGTAAAGCTTCTTTTGGACAGAGGCTACAGCGTCAAGGGGACTGTGAGAAATCCAGGTAATTAATTAAGTTGGAAAAAGGATTTACGCCAATGGTTTTCTATCAAACGAATGATATCTCCTCTATATCTGCCCGTTGAGATAAATTTACTTGCAATATGAAGTCCAGATAATCTTCTCGGTTAACGTAATTGTTCTTTCATTAAATAGCATGTAATTTTTTTATAATATTGATGCATATTGATAATTGTGTATTCGACTGGCTCGATCTGGCTGTACGTGCACAGACGACCCAAAGAATGCTCATCTGAAAGAGCTGGAAGGAGCGAAGGAGAGGTTAACTCTATGGAAAGCTGATCTTCTTGATTATGAGAGCCTTAAGGCAGCCATTAATGGTTGCGATGGAGTTTTTCACACCGCTTCACCTGTGACTGACGATCCCGTGAGTTCCTTAAATATTCACCCCCTTTTTCAATATTAATTATTTCCTGTTCATTCGTTGCTATATATCTACAAATTGTTTTTTTTTGAAATAACATATATCTACAAATTAAGTGCCTGGAACGAACGCGTGAGAAATAGAAAAGAAAAAAAAAGTTGAAAATAAGATCACTTACAATAGATTTTTATCTTATTTTTTAAAATATATTATCAAAATTTTTTTATTTTATTTTACATATTAATTTTTATAATATATCATATATCAACTTATTTATTTTTTCTTCATATTATTTAAATATTATATTTTTTAATATTTTTTTATTCATTTTAAATATTTTTTTTAACTATTAATGATATCTTCAAATCTTTTGATATTTATAATATCGCTATATATAATATTATATAATTATGTTTTATTTTAAATTAATCTAAATTTATAAACTAAATAAAATATAAATTAATTTAAAAATTAAAAAAAAAAATTTGATTAATTCAGTTTTAAATTTTGTCTTTTGTGTCTATTAAAGAAGAAAGTATGAGAATGAAAAAGAAAATTTGAAATAAAAATAAATGAATTTTGAATAAATGGAAAAAATCAAACATTACAAGGGATAAACTAATTTAAAATATTTATAATGATGACTAGTTTCCTTTACATCTAACATGCTGCTGAAGTAGAATATAAAATGAAAGATATAATACAAAATCTATTGGAGGTCATTTTTAAGAGCATTTTTTTATATTTTAAAAAAAATATATTAAAGAGCATCCACTAGAATGCTCTAAAACATGGATTCGCTAGGTCGACTCAACGAGTCAACGACTCAACTGCACCATACATTCTCATGGAATGTGACACTCCATCGAAAAACATTTTGTGGTGGTGAGTCCCCGTCAACTTAAAATGATGGAATTAATGGGCCCCTTAATTGGAACGTAGAAATGATGCCACTTGTCATTTCTACCTACATATTTTATATATTTTAAAATTATATATTTTTATTTTATTTTATTTTTATTAAATTAATTAAATTATTTTACTTATTATATATACAACACATATTTATTATAAAAAATAAAAATAAAATAAAATAAATGAAATGTGTGGTGAATATAGAAATAATAGGCTTCGTTTGATTGATTAACTTATTTCAATTTATCATTATAATTTTTTTAAATTTTAACATAAAATATAATAAATAATTCAATTTTTTTAAATTTTAAAATAATATTAATATTAAAAAATAATATTCTAACAATATTTTATCATCTCAATTCAATTCAATTCATTTTAACATCTAAACACAACCTAAATAAAATTATTCATGCAGAAATTTGATATATCGCGTCATAATTCGTAAGTACCAAACATGATTTGGACATGATCGGTCGAGTTCATTTTTAGGACGGTGCTACTCCTGCAGAAGGAGTCCACCGAAACCAATCATCAAATAGGTAAAAACTTTTTTATCTTTTTTCTTCTTTCTTTTAAATATTTTTTTAAATTCATTAAATAATTTTTTTAAAAAATAAAAAAATATAAATTCATTTTAAAATAATTACTTAAAAAAAATGCAATCGGTTGCCACCAACTTCCTTATGTGAAAAAACCATTTTTTTTTTTAATTTGTGGGTCCGTATATATGTTTCTTTTCTTTTCTTTTTTTCTTTACATCTTCTCTCTTTCACCTACAGTATGTTAACAGGGGATAACGTAAAGTCTAATTAATTAGTAGAGTGAAATGGATTTCTCTTCGAAATCTATCACCATTTCTGATTTATGAGATCATATTTAGTGATTTTTCTTTACATGATCGCTGGAAAATATGTAATTTTAGGATGCTGATGTTAATTAGATGAGAACTTTTAACTTTTTAGAGTATTTTGTGATTTAATAATAACATTAAAAAGTTTGATATATTCTCGATCTACTACTCTTTAGCAATTTATTGCTCAAAATCTTTTCAATATTCTATTAGAAATCCCTTTTATTCGATTTGTTGTTGGTTTTTGTGGAGCAAAATAATTAACACGGCTTGTTTAAATAGGATTAATGGTTTGTGGCTGTGATTTATGAAGGAACAAATGGTGAAGCCAGCTGTGGATGGAACGAAGAACGTAATTATTGCAGCGGCAGAGGCCAAAGTTCGGCGAGTGGTTTTCACATCATCAATCGGTGCGGTATACATGGACCCCAATAGGAGTCCAGATGTTGTGGTTGACGAGTCTTGTTGGAGTGACCTCGACTTTTGCAAGAATACCAAGGTTTCATATACATTTAATTTCATAAATTAAACTTGCTTCTTTCATTTCTTCTGATTGGCTTAAACTCTCTTCTAAAATCAACAGTAGTTTACCGAATAGGACAAGTTTCCAACAGTACTGAAACAAATTTAAAAGTTTGGAGAGCGACTATGTTGACATTTCAGATTAGAAAAATAAAATAAGTGAGGGCTAGAAATTTCAACCAAAAGTCCTAACAAATACGAAAACTATTTTAAAGAAAATTAAATTATACATCATCAACAAAAGTGACTATGATTTTTTATGCGAACTGATATTGTCTGCTCTGATACATATCATGTTGCTGTTGGAACTTAAAATAAAAAAAAAATAAAAAATGCCGCAATCGAATAATTCAATTCGGTCAGGCAACATAGATATGATCTCTATTGATATGATGACTTTAGGGATTTTTATTACAATGGGTCCACATAGAAAATGGAGAAAAATTACCATATCAAAGTAGTAATTTGCAAAATCTAGTGTCAACTTACTTACAGAGGAATCGTGGTGAATATATTAATATGATGGAAAATATGAATTTGACTTGCAGAATTGGTACTGCTATGGAAAGGCTGTTGCTGAGCAGGCGGCATGGGAGGTGTCCAAAGAGAAAGGGGTAGATCTAGTGGTGGTGAACCCAGTTCTGGTGCTTGGACCATTGTTGCAACCCTCTGTGAATGCCAGCATCGTTCATATCCTCAAATACCTAACTGGCTCTGCTAAAACATATGCCAACTCCGTCCAAGCTTATGTCCATGTCAGGGACGTGGCACTCGCCCACATCCTCGTTTTCGAGGCCCCCTCTGCGTCAGGCCGCTACCTTTGTGCCGAGAGCGTGCTTCACCGTGGAGATGTGGTCGACATTCTTGCCAAATTTTTCCCGGAGTACCCGATTCCAACCAAGTTAGTTTTTCCATCTATTCATCGTTATATATGGTCATTAATATTGTTGTTGATGTTCCTCCCTCTTCACCTCCGAGAAAATCAGGTTGCCTACTGTTTCGTAATTAATGAATATATTATATATATGTGAAATATTTTAGTTATAAAACAAATTTATAAATTAATAATGTATTTTAACGTGATAAAAAAAATTTATTATAAAATAAATATAACTCATTAAAATTAGAGCGGCATTACTATGCCGTTATGGCTCCATTTGACTGCTAGGTAAAATTAAATTTTTTATTCATATTTTTTATCATTTTAAAATATTTTTAAAAAATATCAATATATTAATAGTTACTTATTTAATCATTAAATAAAAAATAAAATAAAAGAAGTGTTAAAATGAAATGTCAAAATAACATTTTTCTTAAAGTTATATTAATTTATATATATATTTTTATGAAATTTCTTTATTAGGTATCATTTTGATTTCTATTATATATTCCTCTATATAATCACGTCTGTATAACTAAGTCAATCCAATGTCATCTGGTCTTTTATCTTATAATGTTATCGATGCATTCGTATGAGTAGGCCTAATCATTAAAGGATTGCATTAGACATATATTGGCCCGCAGCTTTTGGACTGATTAGAATGAAATTAATTTCTGACGTTGACATCTACTAGAAATCAAAATTTTTGTAGGAACCCCTGATACAAGTTCATTTGCTAAAATTTTGTAGTGTACTCTTGGACTTTTGCTTCTTGCTGTTTTTTTTTTTTTTTTAAACTACTTTATTATCGAGACACGTTGTTTAGATAAAGAAAAATGATGATCATGCATTTACTTTACCACTTTATTTAAAATATAAAATAGTTATGTAAGATTGATTTTTTTTTTTCCTAATGAAGAGTCATAATTACATTAATTAATTTAAAATAAACTATAAAATATCACCGTCCAAAACATGGTCCCTGGAAGTAACGAAACAGAAAAATAAACAAGAAAAACATGAGAGCCTAGATCTGACGTATTGCTGACGGAAACATGACATAAGTATTGCTATTAAGTGCATGTTTATCTTTAATTTTGATGTTCATCATTCTCACATGTTATACAATATATTTTTTTTATCTTTATTTTTTTTAATTTAATAGAATTATTATACTCATTTTTCATACAATACACGAGAAAAAAATAATTATATATGATATATAATATAAGAATGATAATAGAATTTTTCTTATCTTAAAATGGAAGTAGCGAGAAAATATTTTAAAAATACATGGGAAAAATAGCATAGCCAGATGGAAATGTAAAAGAGTAGTAATATATATACAATACTCTTCATAATATTTTTCATAACACATAATATAAAATAAAATATTTTTTATTTTAAAATATGATTATGAAATATTTTGTTAAAAGTATCGTGTGATGATTAATGTGAAAACCACCCCGGTGCAGTAGGTGTACCAACTGGACTTCTTTACGTAAACTACTGAAAAAGAGTGTAAGAATGATTGAATCCACTGCTTTACCTAACCCAATGTCACTGTCGGAGTAGGCCTTCCACTGTAAGATTGATTGAACCCTACTCATTGAATATTATATGTGATTAAATAAATAAAAAACTCGTGGAACTGGAAAGTCTCTTTACGTATCACAATATCTTCGTCTGATGTGGACCTCGAAGTGGATGATATCCTTTTGTTTGTGCTTTGTGTTTGGAGAAGTTTTTGTTTTGAGATACATGGCCTGCATCTTAAGGAGGGTACTTGTCAAATTTATGAAGTTAACAACTTAAGATGCTTTTTCTGTGCACGTTCTTGTGACTTTTAAGACAAATTCAAGTGGTTTGAGAATGTGGAATTAGACATGAACAAATCTGTGCTTAATAGGGTTTAAATTATAAGTTTATTATTTCCTATCACTTCTTTATTATTCTATAGTGTATTTAAAAGTTTTATTATTTTTTATTTTTTAAATATTTTTTAAACATCCTTAATCATTAATGATTAAGTATTTTCTTTCTCTTTAATTCGGAAAATCAAATAGACTCACTGATAAATTTAGTTTTATGTATATATATATATATATATATATATAGATATATAATATTTTTGAAAATACAAGTTTTATTGTTTTCAAAGCTAACGAAGTGTCCCAAAATTGAATTGCGATGTAGGTGCTCGGATGAAAAGAACCCGAGGGCAAAACCCTACAAGTTCTCGAACCAGAAGCTGAGGGACTTGGGCTTGGAGTTTACGCCGGTGAAGCAATGCCTTTACGAGTCCGTCAAGAGCTTGCAGGAGAAGGGTGTCCTTCCAGTCCCTACAAGGCAAGATCAAGATTCAGTTCGAATTCAGTCTTCTTGATTGTCTTTTGATCTTTTGGGTGTTAATTACTCGATCGTCGAAATATGAAGTGCTGGCATATATCTATATATATTTTGAAGACTGTATAATATTTATTTTAATGCTGATCGACAATTTGGGTTGCCTGTTAAAAGAAATCTTTTATGTAGATCATGGGTGCATGCATGGTTTTTGTATCGGAGAGTCCAAAGCTACAGAAAACAGCACATGAATGATTCGAAAATAAAAAACAAAAACTCTCAAATTAAGAAGAAAATAACAACATGTATGACAAAAGATCGATCGGCAATTGATTTTTATTGTAGTTCTTATTCATGATGTTTTTAGATAAATGTTAGGATATTCGTCCATTTCTCAACCATATAATTTCCTCACCTAGAAAGTGAGATATCGACGTCATTTTCACCTTGCCACCTTCCTTCCACGTTCTCGACTGGAAGTGGTACTGTCTTTCTTTACGTTATCTTCTCCTCGTCTTTAGGTCTCATTTAGTATATGTTATATGGATTATTTACCTTGTTGTTAGGCACTCTCTCTCTCTCTCTCTCAAATCATAAGACCTCCCTCATTTTAAGTTTTTTATAATTTTTTGTTTCTTATTGCTACCCAAAGATTCGCACAGAATATTTTCGAGTAACCCTTACTCATGTGACTTCAAATTATCATTATACATTAAATAATCCATACTCGTGCCCATGTTTCCGTACTCGTCCACGTGCAACATGAGCAACGCTGCAGCTAATTAGGTACACATGAAAAATGTCAGATTTATTACAAAATTTATTCTACCTAATTAACGTGTCTCCATCTCTACACATTAGCTTAAAACTACAAGTCCTAGAGTTTGTCTTTTAGCACTACTCTAGCTTACCAACTAACTAACCATCAGTCAAGACCCTCTGCGTCTCTTCTTTGAGGTAACTGCATGCTGACTATATCTTCTCTTGGGAGAGAATACATGATTGATCCATTACCCGTCTCATTGCTCGATTGTCCATTTTCAGTTGTCATTAATGCCAGAAGGTGCGTAGCCTTCTTGTTGCTGCGGAAAACCAGATATGCAATCCCAGCTAAATAAATTGCCATACCTGAAAATCCAAATATTCCAAGAAACACAGCAGCTGCAAGTTTCATGTGGTTATGGAAAAGCAACTTGATGAAGCCCGTCAGGAGATAGTATATATTTATGGCCATAATAAGGGAACCAATTATCCAAGTCACAGCTGCAATCTGCAATAGAAAATGATACAAATCAAGGAGCGAGAACTGATAAGATGCACATGAAACATAGGACTAGGCCCTCCCACTCTTAATTACTTTCTAGGTACACGTCACAGTCTCACTGGTCAGAAATCTCGACCCGAACATCATCAAATGCACAAACGTAGGACTAGGTCCTCTTAATTACTTTATAGGTACATGTCACAGTCTTACTGGTCAGAAATTTATCCCCTGTCTAACACCAGTACACCACTAACTCAAACTTTGGAATTATTGTGTATAAAAATGTTTGTCAAGCCCCACAAATAAAAGTTTTGCTATACAACTTCTCCTATTCTTCACATTCTAGATTTTTTAAAATTTTTTTTAAATTTATTATTTTTAAATTATTTCAAATTTTCTATTCATTATTTATATAATAAATATTTGATAAAAGAAAGAAATAATAAAAATTAAAAATAATGTAAAATGTGCAATGTTAAGAGATTGAGAAGATTTATTCCACAAATAAAACCCACAAATGTTTGCATCCTCACAAAGGTACCCAAATGTCCCAATAATTTCAAATTTCTGGTAGCCACGTTACATTTCATGACTTCCAGACCAGCAAATATGATTCGTCTAGTTTGTTTTCACAATAATTTTCAACTCATTTTAATATTTTTTAATTTATTTTATTTTATTTTATTTCATTTCATCTAATTATTATAATTTTTTTAAATTTTCACACTAAATAAAATAAAATTCAATTTTTTTAATTCTAAAACAAAAATAATATTAAAAAATATATTTTATTAATATTTTATTAAATTTTCAATTTTTATCCTATCTTATCTCATCGAATATGTCATTTCAACTGCATATATATATATATATATATATATAGGTAGAAGATGCTACATCCACATAAGATTCTTACATAGAATCCTCCCCGAAAGGCAATTTTGTTTTTGTTTTTTTCAATCATTTTTTTAAACACTTTAAACATTTTTAAAAAAATTCAAAAAATCACAAATTTATTAAAAACACTTCCTTAATCATTAAGTAATAAAATAAAATAAAATAAAATGAAATTCGGTACAAGATTTTGATAGAAATCTTTTGTGGAAATAGTATAATCCTATATATTTATATATAGCAAGCAGAAAATCCACTGATGTGAATATGGTTAGCTAGGCAGCCATGCATTTTTTTAAACAACTCAAATATACCCAGCCTAACCCTGGAATCAAATATGTAAGGGAATAGAATAGGAAGATGAGTTGCTACTCATAATAAACCTTACCGCTCTGGAGTTTGCATGAATCCCCATCTTATTCTTACTGCTGGTGAATTTGAGGAGTGGAATGAGAGCAAAAGGAAGCTCAAATGATAAAATCATCTGAAAACACAAATCAAAGTTAAGCTGCAGCACAAACGAGACAGAAAAGAACATCCAATTTTGCGAAACATTGCATGTTGAAAAATGAGATCACGAATGTCATTTTAAACCACAAATTAAGCCCGTCAATGACGTATATTATAATCATTTA
This sequence comes from Juglans regia, assembly GCF_001411555.2. NCBI lineage: Eukaryota > Viridiplantae > Streptophyta > Magnoliopsida > Fagales > Juglandaceae > Juglans > Juglans regia. The sequence goes on from NC_049907.1 coordinate 47,103,260, forward strand.
GCCTACAGTGAGGAATTTTTATATGGTGTGCGGTATAGGTGCTGTTTGGATATAGAGCCAAGGGACCATAATGGTGAATTAAGCAATGGTAATTGGTAAAATCAATTTATTTTTCTTCAGAGAGTTTTGTTCAAGCAGAAAGAGACTTCTTTCCCTTCCAAAATGTAATTTTCCAATACTAAGATCATTGAAACAGTTGGGAAAATGTGAAAACCATTTGGAAGTTTTATTGCTGTGGAGGATCCAATGTCTTTTACATTCCATTCAAAGGCAAAAATAAAGTCATAACAGATCAGGCTATTTTACTAGCAATCATGAATTATTCCTTTGAAACTAACTTGAAAATAAATCTAATTCAACTGCATTGATTTGTGAATATAAACATGCATTTTAGTACTAATATAGGGTTCAGATCTATACAAAGCTCAGGGCATCTCAGTATATTCAATTAAGTTTGGAATAGTGATCACATATTCTGGAAGAAAAAGGTAATTGACAGGCAAGAATATCTTTATCTTACTGATGCAATGATGATCAGCCTTCCAGCCCCAGCAGAGCCACCAATAAGTGAAACAATTAAACTAGGGACTATAGCCAAGGAACGAGTTAAAAAATTTCGAAGCCATGGCTTCAGTCGTAAATCAAGAAATCCCTACCAAAACAAAAATATAAGCTGAGTCAGGTCAAAATAATTAGTGTGATGATCTTGTAATTCAACCAAGTTAGACAAAAGTATATTCATGATATGAGACTCCCAAAAACAAATGGAGGCCATAAAGTAATTGCTTAAAAGCATCCAAGTAATTCAGGCATGACTTTGAAGTTGAACTAGTAACAAAAACAATTCAGTTAGAATATGAATTCTCCCAATCACTGATCAAGGCCGTCATGAAGCAAATATCCATAAATTAATTTACCAATACTTTATGATTAGAAATATAATTTTTCTATTCCCTGGCTGTTCATTCTATAAGAAGAAACCCACATAACTTATCTGTATCCTTTGAGATTAAGAGACAAGGCTAGATAAAATGGATTATTCTTAACTTTAAATTTCAAATCTGAAAGCTTTCTAAGGTAGAAATTTAATACTGCCCTTTGGATAAACAAAAGAATTGGGAAATGCTAAGACCTGAAAATATATATGGTCAATTAGCAAAGTACCTGCATAACATATTGTCCCGCATACGTTCCTGTTATGGTAGAACTCTGACCTGATGCCAGCAAAGCAATTGCGAAAAGTTTTGAACTCCAACTACCTAAGACATTCTGTAAACAATAAATTAAAACCAAGATTACAAAGCATCTGGATTAATAACAAGTGCCATTTTCTGTGAGAAAACAAGTGCCAGGGCCAAGAAAAAGATGGGAACATTAACAAGTTTGGATGAATAGCATACTCTTAATAAAAATGAGGCCTTATTCAAGTCCAAATCCTCACAGCTCTTCTGATCTTCCGCATTCAAATTTGTGGAATTACAAACTGCACCACTTACGGAAATAACGGACACATTAATGAGGAAAGCCACCATTAGTGCAAAGGCACTCTCTATTAGATAGAATCTGCAGGCCTCCTGTGAGATAGTATGCCATCAGATGTTGTTCTTACAAAATTTCCAGAATCTACTTGCAGGAACCAAAGTTATCTACTGTTGCAAACAACACCATTAACTAAATAATTGTTCTTTAAACAAGCCATAATGGAGCTGGTTTCATTCAAGTACATTCAAGTAATATGATTTACTAATTGTAGCTGTATGGCTTCTAACCAAAAGAGGCAGAGAGAAGGGCAAAAAAAAGTTATAGCCAGAGTATTATGTGATTGAAACACATTTACTTTTTATCATGAGGACTCCCAGCGACTGTATAAACGCAGCATGTCTTTTAACCAGTTAAACCCCAGGTGCGTGTAACGTGCACAGGTCACACAGATTAAGTAAATTGTCGGCACTGATGGGAGATGTGGCCTCCAAAAATCATTTGCACCGAAGGTTCGATCCTTAAATCTGGAGGGAGCATACCCCTAAGACAGGCTGTTACCACTTGAGCTGACCTGACCCCTAGGGTTTGAAACACATTTCTATCTGGATAAAGTAAAATGGTAGAAAACTTGAAAGAAGGAAGAGCAGTTTCAGCATTACACATACTTATTATACAATACAGAGTTTTTTGAGGATATTACCCAGGTGGCCACTGTATCATTCCAGTCGCTATAATAAGAACATGCACAACAGAACAGAAAAATTTACCTCCTAAATTGTCCAACCATCAAATCTCTTTATACAGAGACTAGATGGTAAGGAAATAAAGAACTCTTATTTATTTGGCTAAATGCTCGATTAAATTTTGCAATTAATGTGCAGAACAGTGATATTTTGAACATGGTTTAAAGTTCAAAGGTAAAATATTTACTTGAATGCCTCGAACGGATCGTGGTATCTTCCTAGAGAGCACCAATGCTGAATGGAGGAAGAGATTGTGTCTGCGGCAAGTAAACAAAATTCAATGAAAATAAGCTAAATACTCGATGGAAGCTTATGTAATCTTTGGAAGACAAGAAAAACGTACGGCATAACCATAGCACCAAGAAGTGAAATCGCAAGGCCAGTAGCACCATTTCCTTTGAGTTGGGGAACAAAAAGACCATTTAAAACCTCAGTAGCAGCAGGCTTTGCATAGCCAAGCTCCGCAAAAAAACATGCAGCAATTGTAAGTACAAGAAAGGTAATCAAGAATTCAAGTTTCCTGACCTGTAAACAAAGAAAAAAAGGAGGTAATAATCTTGAAGCATTACTAGCTTTTATCTAAAGGTTATCTACATAAAAAACTGTTCACTACCCTAAATCTATTTTTATCAAATAGATAAGAAATAGTCTTCCAAATATACTCCAAAGCATAAAAAAAAGGTCATCAAGCAGGAATCAAAGACTATTGAAAATATATCTGGATACCCCATATTGCTGCAAGGCTAGAAGAACCAATGTACTAAGCCCTGTCAGAAGAACACCGCACCATAGAGGAATACTGAAGAGCATATTCAATGCAAAGGCTGTACCAATAACTGGAAATAGAAAGAAGCAGAGTCAGAATAACATGTTCATCTATAAAATGAACAAAATGAACACATTTCTGCTTTCTAAAAAGATTATAATAAAGTATTTTTGTTTTCTGACAAGTAGAAAAAATCAAGTGTGAATGACTAAAGAAGCATACATAAAGATTTGTATAAATCATTAAATTATAAATTGGAAGACTGCTGCCACAAAGTCAATCTCTAACGAAAAATATTATCCAACCAAATTTCAGGATAGGTAGATGCATTGATGTTGGTGTTGTGCCATGAATTATTCTGATATTGATAGGTTACACTAGGGTAAAAACATATGGCATGAGACTAATGAACACTATGCACAGAATGGAAACCAACTAAGAAAAATATTCAAAAGAGAGAATTCTCTTTCTTCTAAAAATCCTACAGCTCTATAAACCAAAGAAATCACCAGTAAGAAATTTATCGTCTCAGAATTCTTACTGCCAGATTTTTCTATTATCACTTACTATTACTATCTCCCTCAGAAAGAAAACCCAAAAAAGAATTATCATATACTAAGAGTGTATATATGGATGGTCAATATTTAATAACAGTTAATCCAAGTTGAAATTCCTCAAAACTCTTAATAATCGACAATGATTACTAACTCCTCAGGAAACCTAGAAATCTTATTTAAGCATCTTACTGTTTCTGGGTCTTTACCATAAGTTGTAAACAATGACAGGTGTATTATATCTTTTCAATCTTACTGGTTCAAGCTACATTCCTTTTGCCCATCCCTTGCCCTTTAGAGTCATCAACTTTGACAAATTTCCAATTTGACAATATATGCACCCAACTTAGCCAGCAAGCAGTCCTCGTGATAAAATGACCTGCTAAACCCAGTCTTCCAACATATACATTTTCCCGACGCTTTCATTCCAAACTTCTAATTCCTCTTGTTCATGAATGCTTCAACTAAAATTTGTCCAAGACTAAAAAAATCTTAGAATATCCACATGATCCCTTAATTCGAGTTCAATCTTCTATTTTCACCAAAATTGGAAGCACATTATTCTCAGTAGAGCTAAAAATTTGATCAAAAAACAGGAAAGGATATGAAGCTCCTCATATATGCCAGTCACCTCATCCCTAAGTACTTCAAAGCCAAAATTTTGTAAGCAACTCCCCTTATAGAAACAAGGTGGAGGGAAACTTACCAATACAAAAATATTGTCATAATATTGACATAAGGATTAAAAAAATAATAATAGAAAAGAGAAGTTAATATTCAGATGGCAGAGGTTAGGTCCTTAAAAGTTTAGTATGCAAGGCTGAACACTCTTCCAATAGTAGAAAACGAATTTGGTGGTGAAAGTCAAAGCCATTCATTATGAGCTTTCAAGTGCCAGGGCTCATGATACAGAGAAAAAAAAAAAACACTTGTAAGAGACCTGGTTAGAGGTCACGACCAGCATTCGGGATGCTATAGAAATATATCTTGTCCTTACTTATTTGATACACATACAGCTTAGTTAGTGTCTTCTACTATAGCTGCTTTTAATTTGTATGGTTCAATAGCAACACCACTTTCTGCATCCTGTATTCAATTTCAAAGTAACAAGCACTCATACCTTCAGGAATGTCACACGCAACAATAGCAATTTCAGCAAGAACCCAGAGGATGAAGTTTGGGACCCTAGGGTATTCAGCTCTACAGTGCTCTGCTAAATGCTTTCCTAAAATTACAAAGCAGCTTTTAGAAGGAGAAAAGAAAAAATCATATAGCAGGGGAGTATAGTTAAGCAGGGAGGACACATCTAGCAAAAAGTATGCCAACAAATCACTCGCCTGTGACAACCCCAAGATTGGCTGCTAGGGACTGAATAATGAGAGCAGCACAAGAAGCCATTAATATGATCCAAAGTAGCTGAGTAGAAAAATAAGAATGATAAACAAATGATAATGAAAGAATAGAAAAACCAACCCACTTAAAAAAACACGCAGAGAAAGAGGGGGTGGGGGGGGTCCCTGGAAAAGAGTAGATGTTGTGATCTTATAGTCAAAAGTATGTAAGGAGTGACTATTCTTCATGCCATGCATAAGTCATTTAATTAAATGTATCATCACCAACTCCATGCCCTGATTTATATTTCACAGAAAAAGATATGGACAAAAAGTCCCATTGTTTTTTCGTGGATGGCATCTATAAGGAGGCAAACCTAAAATGATTGAGCTACTAAGAGTAATTGGCACACAATGTTAAAAAGTACCAAGTTCTACTGAACTTCAATGGGAAATAACTGCAATAGAAGATGACATACGCACCTCGTACTTGAATTGTGCTCCTGCCTGAAGATCTGTTTCAACTGTGAGAAAAAACAAATATAGAATGGTATATGTGTTAGTAAGCACGTGATTTATGGTGGCACCTGAGGAAATGAAATATTAAAATCTTACAATTTCCAGGATCAATATATGCAATAGAAACAAGAAACCCGGGACCCATGTATGCAAATAAGTTTTTCCAGCTTGTCCTCTGCCAAAAAGAGATATAAATAGGCACAAATCAATAAATTTCCCATTAGATGTGCTAACATCAACGGGATCTCCTACTGTAAAGCCCACAATCTAATCATCAGGCATATTCACACATAAACAGCCTTCAACAATGAAAGTAAAAAATGAACACCAGCTGGAACAAAAATGAAAAAGAACACCAGCTGGAATTCAAGGCACATTTTGCTTGAAGCTGAATGAATCAAAAATTTTCTAGCAAGCAACATTCACAACAAGCAGCTATGTAGAAGAAGTGCATTAGGTTTAAAGGTCTAAAAACTCACTGATTCATTCACATCACAAAGTGTAAAGAATCAATCTGTGCAATACATTGGCCAGCTCCTAGTTTAGATGAGCCACAGACCAAATAGGACTCCAAGCACCAACATATAGTGATGATCTGTATATTCATTACAGTGCTTTGTTTGACATAAAAGGAACAATCGTTGCAAGCCTTTAATAATCCACCTAAGTGATGCTGCATGATAAACATAGATAGTTGTACCGTGCCTGACATATAACATAAGCATTGCAGGAATCTTGCCAGGGGTTTCTCAAATTTTCCATCATTTTATCCTCTTTTTCCTCATTATCTAGATATTAAATTATATTCATTGTTTGGTCACATAGGTTTTGTTTTTCTCGGAATTATCATTGTCAGGAATTTGAAGATATTTCCCGCTGATTTCACCAATCTATGGAGCATTTCAGTCACTTTTCCAACGGCATTTCGATGACAACTGAGTTAGTATTAAGATAGAGTTATCAAAGAAACCCAAAGTGACCGTATTTCAGTTTCACCATCCAGGTCTTTCTAAGGATTTGCTTCGGTTTACTCAATCCTATGATAAAATATCGACAAAATAAAAACTGAAAATAACTTGTAAGCATAATTCGTCACAGCCTAATACAGTCAACCGTTAGCTTTCTCGAATATCAATCAATCTTCTATCGATTGGAGTATGCAAGTATGCCTACGAGTCAAACGGTTGGTCTCAGGGAAGATTGTGTGAAAGGTAGATATCACATATCTGAGCCCAAATCCATAGATTTATGCTTATGGTTTAACGTGTTTATAACTTTATATCAAGACCTTGCCTCATCCGGAGACTTTCCAAGGATATACTTCTTCCAGTATTATGCAAAAAAAGTATCGTATAAGTCCAAGCTCTCGATGATTATTTGACAAGTAATATAATTAAACTCACATCAGGAACAACAATCTGATCATAATCCGAGTTCTCAATCAGCGGCGCATTTGAAAAACTCCGGCTTCCAGTGCTCGCAATGAACTGTGGCTGTCCAGATGTCGTACCTGTCGCAGCCATCTCTCCCTGTATATAACACTGTCACGACGAGAAAGAAAAGCTTCAATTAGTTAATCATGTTAACAGTAACAGTTCAACTAGTGCACACCATTCGTAGTGAAACTGAAAACAGGTTTTTGAAATCTGAATTTAAAAAAATAAATAAAATCAACGGGCCAAAGAAGAAAAAAAAGGTCCAGTTACTGTTTGATTGGCAAAAAGTGAAACAAAAACCGCATGGATACCATAAACCAAAATCCTAAAACACTTTTTACAATGAGAACAGGAAAATAGGGCGTGAAAAAGATAACGGAGAGCCCCCACATCAGCACCAATGAGTCAAAAAGGATTTCTAATTTTGTCTGTTTTCTACGTTTTATGGGGAAGCAAACAGAGGGTTTGGAGGATGAGTTGACGATGGGACAGAAGTCGAGAACAGGCATATAAAAATCGATATGCTTGAAATTTCAGACGTGCTTACAGAAGAGAACGGTTCACGAAGGAGAACAAACTACAGAGTCCCTTCTCTCTCTCTCTCTCTCTGCCTCTCTGTCTAAAGCTAATCTCACTAGGATTCTGTTTCCAAGTCGTCCTTTTATAGCCTCTACCCAACCCCATTGCTTTTTGACAAAATGAACTAAGATTTCCTGTATCAGTAACCACCCGTAAAGGGACTCGGGGAGTCCCTCTCGCAGCCCTAATAGCCGTTTAAAGGTCAGATTAGCAAAGCTCATTAACCAAGACAGCCAGCGATAAATCCTAATTCTTTGATAAAAGGAAAGGAAATGACATCAGTACAATTTATTATATTTATACAAATTTTACATTTCTTCCAATATATTAAAATTTTTATTGTGTTTTCAGCCAATAATGAGAATGTTTAAGCATCTTGATAAAATCGTGATCAAATTTCTCATATTAGCATTAGAAAAGGTCGTATTTATCACTATTCTTGACGTGTTTTGAAAATGTTGTGCAGGATTAAACATGCATGCGTGTAGTTGTTAATCATTGACTGTTGAAATTATCATGGCGGGCCTTGGATTTCTAGCTATCTAGCTGCTATATGTTGATTTTTGCATGCTGACTTTGTGAGTCATAATGTGATCCAATCCAATACATATCATCTAGCATAGATTGTTATGTTGATACGTAAAAATATTCATCAGTCTACCCTCAAACAAAAGGATTGGGTCCCTTGGACCAATTAATACAATATATATTACATAAAATACGGTAATTATATGTAGAGCAAATCCTATTTGTCTATAGAGAGTTACAGTAATGAACTAGACCATGTAGATCATAAATAAATTTGTGTATTGAAAGCTTTAAAAGTAGTAGCTGGCTTGTATTCCATATGTCTCAAGTTAAAGTTGTAATGTCCTGTTATGAATGAATAGAGTTTGTTCTACCTTCAAAAAAATTAATTTATCTAATTTTGATCCGATGGAAAAATAAAATAACTACAATATTAAATACTCAAAAGCAATTAATACTATCTTTTTTTTTATAAGTAATGTGTGGACTTGATTAGGTAAAATGTACAGCACAATCTATCTTGCACCACTCAAATCTCTAGCAGTCAAGAGCTGGTATGTGCCCCGATTCAATCTGAAATATTTATAGATGAAATACAACCCTTTTTAATTTGAAATTCTCTATAATTTTTATATCTAAACATATTCCTTCTTCGGGAAAAAGATAAAAATCGTTTATAAACTTCATAATATTAAATGTTGCATAATTATAAAACTAAGGATGCGTTTGGATGCTGCGCTTAGTTATTTATGAATAGTAATGAGTTGAATAGCGGAGGGAGTTATATGAGATCCATCTAAATTGAGTTTAAAGTGTGTTTTGATGTTAAGATAAGTTTAATACTTTTTATGAGAAGTTGAAAAAAGTTGTGAGTCTCACGTATAAAGATGTGTTAAGTTAAAAAACGTGTAAGGAGTTTTTGAGTTGATATAAGTTTAGTAATTTGATAGTTGAGTGTTTGGATATTAGATTCAGTTTAAAATTAGACTAAGTTCAGCTGAGTCTTGTAACCAAACGCAGCTTAAGGTTACGTTTGGTTTCTAAACTCAGCTGAACTCAGTCTAATTTTAAACTAAATCTAACATTTAAACACTCAACTCTTAAATTATTAAACTCATCTCAATCCAAAATCTTCTTACACATGAAACTCATAATTTTTTTCAATTTCTCATAAAAAAATATTAAATTTATTTTAACTTCTAAACATACTTTACATGAATTCTATATAATTCTCTTCATAACTCAATTCATGATTATTCATAAAGAATTCAGCTAAATTAAATTTAACTTTAACATCTAAACGAAACTCTAATTTTTTTTCTCAAATTGTGAACTCTGTAAGATTAGAAAATGATTGAATCGTGTTCGTTCATTTCAAGTTAAATATATGTCACGATAAGAGGCGGGCGTGAATAAAACGCTATTTGTGCGCCACGTCAGAAAAAAGATTGTTGTGGGACCCTAAAAGTAGCACCGAAAAGACAAGTGGGTGGGTGCGACTTTTGTGTGCGTCTGAGGTTTCACTGGAGACAGCAGCAACAAATACGGACTCTACAGAGGAACCTTTGACCAGGTGTGGGGTCTGGGCATCTGTACTTCGTTCGGACGGTTGAGCCTCTGCAATGTGGCTGCTCGGGGACTGGGAGCTGACTGGACGGCTGAGAATTCGCCTTGGGAGTTTCAGATTGTGTCAGTAGAATCAAAATATTCTTCTATCTTCTTATGTAGGACCCATCTCTTCAAATTGTGTTTGATTTTCCTTCTAATATTTTATTTAAGAATAAGTTGATCAGTTAGATTCTCCGGTAAGAACTATTATTAATAATTTTTTTTATTCTTTTGTCTATTCGAGTTTATATGAACTAATAAATAGATAAATATAATATCATAAATATATTTTAATTATTTAGGATCGGTTAGTAGACACAATTATTTTCAAATATTTTTAAACTATTCACAAACTATTAATTATTATTATTATTATTAGTTACGAATTATCTGATACTCTTATTGTATTTAGTTGTTTAACTAAACTAAACTCATCTCAAACTAATCATTAATGAGATCCATTATTTTTTTCAATTTGTCATAAAAAAGTTAAATCAATCTCAACCTACTTCATACATTTCAACTTTAAACTCATCTCAACCTAAAAAAATTAAACTCAACTCAATAGTATCTATAAAATACTAGCATTCATAACTCAATACGATTCATATCAACATCTAAACACACCCTTAACATCTAAATGGAGTCTTAGTACCATATGAAAATAATAACAATTAATAAAATGAATAATATTATTTGTCGTTGTATTTTATTTTATTTTATAACAAAGATAACTATATTAACTTCAAACCTCAGAAATTACATGACTAAAACCTGGACTCAAATCTAGAACAACTGTATCCTCATCAAATTGAAGAGAAGATTTTGCTAAACTATGAGCTAGATGGTTAGCACTTCTCTTAACAAACAAAAACTTCTAGCTAGAAGAAGTAATAAGCTGCACACGAGTATCAGTTAACACCATCCCTACTCTATACCATTTCTCAACATGGGAATTAAGGCCCTTTACAACCTGGAATGAATCTCCTTCAAAAAAGACATAGTTCATTCCTAAGTCAGCTGCCATCATAACTGCTTGAAAGGCACCAAGTGCTTCTGCCATTAGGGGATAATTAAAACTAGAATGATTAATTTTTTTTGTAGCCATAATGTTACCTCCATGATCTTGAACTACTATTTCCAGTCCAATCCTATCCTTCACCTAATAAATTGCTGCATCCCAACTGATCTTCAAGAAACTTGGAGGTGGAGGATTCCAATTGATATTCATCACTTGTGAACCTTTAATATTAGTTCTAGGACTGTCATGCTCAGCTTTGAACTCTTCCAATTATATTTTTGATTTTCTAGCTATTTGAGTTGGGTGTTGGAAGTAATTCTCAAAGATCAACTTGTTTCTTCTATGCCATATACTTCTTGCTGTTATAATGAAAAACTTCAGGACTTGTTGATCACATATTACACTTAGGCTCTCGAATATGTCCTTGAATTTCTCTGCTATTTAATGAACTCTTGTGAAATACAATAGGTCATTGACTCCAAACATCCATAGCTGATTTATAGCTCCATAAAACATGTTCTACAGATTCTTCCTCATTAAGGCAGATCGGGCACATTGGGGAATTTACAATTTTCTTTTTCTGCAAATTCACTCTAGTAGGTAGTGACTCTAAACATGCTCTCCACATGAAAACTTTAGCAGCTTGAGGAATCTTAAGTTGCCAACAACATGTCCATCTTTCTTGTAATTGTACATTATTCGATGTCTGCCCATGTAATTTGTTATGCTTCTCTTTGAGAAAATGATATCCATTTCTTACAAAATAGATACCATCCTTAGTGCCCAACCATATCAACCTGTCTATTGCCCCAATCTGACTTAGTGGAATTTTTTGAATAATAGCTGCAGTCTCAGACCTCATAATGTCTTCTACCATCTCTTTCCTCCACTGCTTATTCTCAGGATCAATAAGCTCCGCTACAATTGCATCCTTTTGCAAGGTTTTAACTCTATAGGATGATGGTTGTGGCACCCATATGTCTTTCCCTATTGTTGTGCTCATTCCATTCACTATCCTCCATAAAGAACCCTCTCCAATTAAAAACCTGGTTGCATAAATACTTCTTCATACAAATGAAGGCCTAACTCCCAGCTTTGCATCAAAAAATATTGTAGAAGGAAAATATTTGCATTTAAGGATCTGAGAAGCCAAAGATTCAGGGTGTTGATAAATTCTCCACCCTTGTTTAGCTAACAAAACTATATTAAAAAATTCTAGGTCTCTGGAACCTAAACCTCCAACTTTCTTAGCTCTCCCCATTTGACTCCAAGAAACCCAATGCACTTTACTTTCTTCTTCTTGTTGTCCCCGGCAAAATTGATTCATCACTCTATTAATCTCCCTTAGTAGAGACTTAGGCAATTTGAAAACTCACATACAATATGTAGGAAGTGCTTATATGACAGCCTTTAATAAAGTTTCATTTCCTTCTTGAGAAATCAGTTTTGTCTTCCATCCACTAATCTTGCTTCTAACTCTATCCAATATATTGTTGAAAGCATTGTACCTAGATCTACCAATGAGAGAAGGTAGTCCTAGGTATTTTTCATAGCACACTGTAGACCTGATTCCAGCAATAGCCAACACATATTCCCTAGTTTCCTTTCTGGTATTAGCATTGAAAAAATTGATGTTTTTTTCCTTATTAAGCTTCTGCCCCGAGGACTTTTCATAGAGATCAAGCAGACAATGAAGCTTGGACCACTCTACTGCATTTGCTCTTCAAAAGAGCAAGCTGTCATCCGCAAAGAATAAATGGTTTATACTGACATTGCCTCTTCCCATAGGAAAACCATGAATCTCCTTTGAAACCTTAGCCTGGTTCAGTAACATACTCAAAACCTCAAAAACCAATATAAAAAGATAAGGGAACAAAGGGTCTCATTGTCTAATACCTCGAGATGGTTGAAGAAACTCTGAGGAGAACCATTTAAAAGAATTGAGTAGGAGACTGAAGAAACACACCCCATTATCAGCTTTATCCATCTCTCACTAAAACCCATTTTCTCCACCACCTTTTCTAAAAAACTCCATTCAATCCTATTATATGCCTTGCTCATGTCTAACTTTAATGCCATATACCCATGCTGCCCTATTTTCCTCATAGACATCGAGAGCATTGCTTCAAAAGCTACAATAACGTTATCAAGAATCATTCTTCCTGGTACAAAAGCACTTTGGTTGGGGGGAGATGATCATAGGTAATATTTTCTTCAACCTGTTAGCAAACACTTTGGAAACCACCTTGTACAGAACATTACACAGTGAAATAGGATTATAATCCATCACTGTCGTAGGAGATTTTATTTTAGGAATGAGAACAATGTAGGTTTCATTAACGTGGCTCACCTCCCTAGCTGAATTAAGAACCTCAAGGACAGCTTTGGTCACCTCACTTCCTACAATGTCCTAATGTTCTTGATAGAAAATTGTAGAAAAACCATCTAGACCAGGAGAACCCAATGGTTTCATTTGGAACAAAGCCTCTTGAACCTCTTCTGCTGTGAACTGGATAGACATATCTCTACTCATGCAGTCATCAATCTTCTTCTCCATATGATTAAGACAATTTGCAATTCCCTTAGGATTGGAAGTAGTAAATAACTTCTGAAAAAACTACCAAAAAGTCTCTAAAACTTCCTCCATATTACTCATCATTGTTCCATCCTCTTTCATGATTTTTCTAATCTCATTTGTCTTCTTTCTTTGGCTTGCACATTGATGGAAATACTTTGTGTTTCTATCCCCATCTTAGAGCCAAGATGGTTTGGCTCTTTGTTTCCAACAAGTGTTCTCATCTTCCAATAAAAGATCCACATCCTTTTACAACTGTTTTAAAGCTACTGTATGGGAACCTATATTCATACATTGCAGCCTTTCAATCTGATTCATTTTGCCTTGTATTTCCAACCTGTGTTGTCTTAAAGTAGTCTTACTCCATTGTAACAAAGCATCCTTGCAAATCACAGATTTTGTTGTACTGACCTCAACTAAGAGCCCTCCCTTCCTTGCTATGTAGACCAAGATTCATTTATCAGACTATTGCATTCATGCCTTTGGTTCCAGCTTGCTTCATACCTAAGATCTTTTCCTTTCCCCTCCCTGCAAATGCAAGCTGCCTTCCTTCATTTTCCAAGCACAACACCAACGGGCAATGGTCAGAAGAGCAAACAGATTGAACACAAATCTTGCAATTAGAAAATAAGTTTTTTAATAATATATTTCCCATGGCACGATCTAGTCTTTCCTTAGTGAACTAGTGCCTTCTCTGTTATTACACCAGATATATTTAGGTCCTTCATAACCAAGATCACACAGGCCACATAACTCCACTGCCTCTCTAAACTCCTCCATGTGATGGTATGACCTTGTAATTGCCCCTTTCTTTTCATGTTGAAGAAGAATCTCATTAAAATATTCAAAGCAAATCCAAGGCTTCTCCTTACTAGGCATCAGTAACTTCAACAGATTCCAGCTTTCATTCCTTCTAGAAGTATAAGGGCTTCCATAAAAACCATTGATTAGAATTTATGTGTTATCTTCTTCCTTCTTTAAAACCAAAAATATATGTTGCTGAGAATAAGAATCGAGATTAAAACTGCCACAGCTATTCCATTAAAAAGTTATGCCTCCACTAAGACCTCTACTTTCTATCAGAAAGCTACAATCAAAACCTACTTTGTTCCTGACCTCCTCCACTTTCTTTCTACCACATTTGGTCTCTATTAGAAAAACAAAACAGGGACACTTTTTCTTCACCAACCTATGAAGCTCTCTAACTGTACGAGGGTTCACAAACCCTCTATAGTTCCAACTACGGCCTATCATTGTTGTTGGTGGAGCTGCAAAGCAGCCTCCACCAACTCAAGATTGGACCTGTTAAATTTGAAAGTTGAAACTTCCTTCCTCTTCTTTGAATCTTTTGCTTGTTCCACTTGATTGGTTAAAACCCTCTTTTTACTATCCAGATTAACAACCTCTTCTTTCTCTGTTGTTGAATTGTTAACCTCCCTAGCCTTCTTTTTCCATGTGGCACACCTTTTGCTGTTCGCTACTTGAGGTCCACTTTGTACCACAGATCCAACACTTACCTCAAGGGCTAATACAGTTGGATATTCCATCCTAAATTATTAAGATGTCCATATTATCATTGTAATGTTCCAGATCCATAAGGCTAGTTAACTCCCCTTTTTTTGTTTCAAAAAAAGCCTCTCTATTAACAGGAATCATATTCAGACTCTCCACCCCCTTTAATGAAGTCTTTGTGCACTAATTCTCATTGTTCTCCATCTCTTCCTTTAACTGAATTAATGAATCCATTTGCTCTTTTAAAACATTGATCTCGGTTCCATACTCCTCTTCTCTAGTATTTTTACCAAGCTTTATCTCATCCTTCTGCCACCCTTTCTGGTAATCTATATTGGCTGCAGCTCCATATTTTCGATAATCAAAGATGGAAGAGTTCATAGGTTGGGCCCTAAGCCAATAGCCAAATTGTAAGTCTATCAGTTTCTCCTCTTGACTATTAACTCTCGAGTTATAGCATACTCTTCCCTTATGAGCTAGAATTCCACATTAAAAACAAAAGTTATGTAATCTTTCATATTTGAAAGATATCCAATACTTTTGGTTCCCTACTTGCAACCATTTCTCCCTTACAAGAGGCCTTTGTAAATCCACTGCTATTCTTACTCGAAAGACACTTTCCCCATGCCAATCCTTTTGAATCTGCATCAACTCTTATCACCTTTCCAGTAGAAGAACCAAATGGCTCTCCCATCTCTTCATTCATTACTGCCTTAGGTAGTTTATGCATTTGAACCCAAAAAGGTTCAAACTTAAATTATACTGCACTATTTGGAACTTCTTCATTCACTTATTGTAAAGACAACAGGTTTCTGTCAAAAAACCAAGGTCGACCCACAATAACTCTTTCCTTATCAGGTAAATTTTGAAACTCAATTAGGAACATGTTATCTCCCATTTCCTTAAACTTCACTCAGCCTTCCAGCCTCCAAACTTGTGACATAGTTACTCTAAAAGCTTCCTGATTAATACCCTTGTCTGTCATCACCCCTCCAATAATACAGAGTTTCCCTCGATTTCCCATATCTTTCAATCCCTCAGTAGAGACTAGGAAGACATCACTCTCATCCCTTGACAGTTTAAGTCTCTCCCACCTTTTTGCTAGCTCCTCCTCCTCCATGACCGTAGTACTACTCTGGTTTTGCTAGAAAAAGCAGTAACACTGCACCTTACACTATCTCGAAGAGAAACGAAGGACCACCGACTTTAGAAGCCGACTTAAACTCCACCTCAGGAGACGACTCCTTATTCGTCGTTTGTATTTAACTTGATAAAATGAATGATATTAGGTTTTTTAAGATCTCCTTTGCGGCCAGTTCTGGATCATGGGTCACTGCTACACGGGCTTAGATCACCTAATATCATTTTGGATGGGCTAAGTTAGTTTCGGCTGAGGCCTTTCGATGTTATTTTGGTCCATTTGAATGGGCTCAGATCCTTCTTTAGAAAGATTTAAAAAAAAAAAAGGCCCACGACACCAAGATCCCAAAGGGCAAAGATGATCCAAGGAGGATCTAAAAGTCTCAAATCCACTGAACTTGTCGAGCAACAGTCAAGAGAATAGATATGGGGTTCTTGCGTGTTAGAGTTATCTTCTCCTTATTTTTATTTTTTTTTAAAGTTATATTCTCAAACAGAAATTTGAGAAATGCATTCCTTATCCTCTCATGCAACTCAAAAAAATATAAGAATGATACTAATAAATAATAAATGATAATCATCAAGGCAGGAATATAATTTTGTAGGAGTCGAATACTTTTAGTTCTAAAATAAATAGTTGAATTGAAATTTTTTAGGAACACATTTAACAAATTGATAAAAAAAAATTGAGTAAAAAATAAGAAAGAAAAATATAAATTTTAAACTTGCATTCTTCTTGAAATAAAATAGAAAAAAAATGTAGTTATCAAAAAATTTTAAATGAGACCAAATTCTAATCTAACGAAATATAAGAAAGATTTATTAAAAAATTGTTGACAATTTACAAGACATTCCTTAAAACAGGCCATTTAGGAGCATTGATCAGTTTCAATTATGAGTTGCGGATAAGAATAAGAAAAGAAGTATCAAAATCTAAAAAAAAATTAAAAAGATTATAATATATACATATCTCCTTATACCTTCTTATACTTATTTTTGTTTTATTTTGTTTTATTTTATTTGATACATTTAGAGATGAGGGTTTCAAACTCCAGATCTCCATTTTGGAGACTAGAGGTTATGCCAATAAAGTCACATGTATTTGGCATCTCTTCATACTTAAAAGAGTATCGATGAATGAACAGTACTTTTTTTTAAACTTTCTTATTCCACTTATGTCCCTCTGTACAATCTCACAACAATTATCTTCCTCACAAAATCACCATAAATCATCACAAAATTACCGCACAACAGAGCAAGTGAGAGGTATAGGATTGACTAGGCATGGAGGAGCAGGGGAGGTGTCGTGTAGGGCTGGTGGCGGCATCGTGGGCTGTAGGCGGTAGATCTAGGTTGTGCGACGACAAGAACCCGTGAGATAGAAAAAGGCTTCGTGAGATAGGGAGGCAGATTGTGGAGTTGCGTCGTGGGTGGCGTCGTGGTGGTTGCTAAAGGCGGCATACGGTGGCATCGTGGTGGTCCTATGGCGGTGGATTTCGAATCCCCTGAAGAGAGAGGGCATGAGAGGAGCTGAGGCTTCAACTGGAGGAAAGGGATGGATCGTCGGCAAAGGAGAAGGCTGGTGGTAGTGGTGCAGTGGCGTGGGGGTGGCTGACAGCAGCGCTACAGGGAGAAACTCATGCATGTATAGGGGTTGTGTGCATGGGGCTTGGCAGGAGCTGCAAGTGTAAGGTTCTATGGAAGTGGTCCATAGTGTGAGATGAACTCGATGGTGGTACTTGGTGGAGCTGGGGCTGAGCCGCGATGGTGCAAGGGTGGAGAACCTATGCGTCAAGACCCATTTCAGGTTGCTCGCGTGCAACTGAGGGAGGAGCTACCAAGGGGCTTCAACAATGGGGTTTGGTCGCTGACGTAAGGGGAATCCAGTGAGGTGGTCGGTGATGCACGGCGGCGCTGGACTACTTGAGGGAGGAGATCAGGTGAGAGACAGGAAAGACGTGCGGCTGCTGAAAGGGAATGAGAGATAGGGAGAAAGGGAAAGTGAGGGGAATAGGCTAGGGTTTAAGGTTTTAAATCCCAACCCTTCATCTTGAGTTCGCATATTTGATCCAACGATGGAGATTTACTGATTTAAACTAATTTAAAATATATAATTAAAATATAAATACCACATCATACATTTTAAAATCAACTTTAATTTATAAAATACTAATCTTTCATCATATCATTAAATAAATGATGAAGTTTTGCTAAACATTTTTAAGGAAATAAAACCATCTAATTAATTAGAATTTTTAACATAATTTAAATCTCATAATATTCGTAATTAACTAAAATCATTTAAATAAAATGACTTTCTACTATTATAATATTGTTTGGGTTTTCAAAATATAAGAGGTTTACTTTAATGATGAAAGAACATTAGAAAAAGAACAATGAGGGTGGATTTGCTTCATACGAGCTCACTACATTTTTTTTTTTTAACGAGCTCACTACATCTTTTGTATGGTTGGAGGTAATATAACATGCATGCATTGATTTCTACCGTCAAATATGGATAATTTGTAGAGCTGAAACTTTCATGCAGAGTTTTAACATGTAATCGTGATTGATCTTTCACGTACGAATGATCAACCCAAAGGAAATGTTTAGAGATACTGAGATTGGAACAAACTCTTCTTATTAAAGTAGAGAAAGATGTAAATTTATAGATACTTGCTTATATTAGATTTTATGCTCATATGCATTAGACAATTTACTAATCAATCTTATGTACTCTTTCAATTTTGATGATTGTGAACTAATAACTAATTCAATTATTCAATATTATGTACTACATGTAATGAGTCACACTTTATTTACTGTTTGGATGAATTATTTTCAAGAATTTTGTTTTTTTTTTTTTTTCAGTTAGGCAAACGTGGCAAACGTGCTTTGCATGTTAAACCACTGCTATTACTTAAAAATATTTATCTCCTTATAAACAAGAATGAACAATGCTTTATGTTTGACAATTTTTTTTCATCAATACCCTTGATAGTTGGGTTTTATTACAGTCTTTTACTTGCTTTTATGTTATATATATATATATATATATATTTATTTATTTATATATATATAAAATGGCTATCTAACAGAAATTGTTGTTTTAACAAATTTTCTTGTTTTTCTGTCAATTTTTTATGTGTTCCATTAACTGTTGTTAATTCCGTTTGTATGGTAAAATTAAAAGCAGTGTGAAGAGTTAATGGAACGCCTCTTGAATATACCACATATATTGACCATTCGACTTCACCGATGATCTACAACATGTTGGAAGACCAAACGTCTCCTTCACCAACGGTGCGAAGTGGCCAAGAATCACCAGGTTTACTATGCCTTCCGTTTATTTATTTCATTATCATAAATTTTTTGTACACAGACGAACTGAGACAAGTTTTTTTTTGCTGTTTATAAGAAGTTTGCTTATTGTCTCAGGTTAAGGTTTGTTATGCATGATGTTTCTTTCTTTCATCATCATAAATTTTTGGTACACAAACAGATTGAGGCAAGTTTGTTTTTCCTGTGTATTATTCGAGGCCGATTCTAACAAAAACCCAGTTGAAAAACAAATTTTTTTACAACTTTACAGAAACAGAGCCAATCCCCGATGTTCGATCATCCTCATCGATTAAGGATGAACTTCCTTACATAGACTACGAGGTTGCTGTCGACTTTAACCGGAACAGACGAGCCCACCGTGTAGCACCCTACACCTTTGAAAACAGCACCCTCAACCTCACGGAAAGCCCATGTTTCCTGCACAAAAAACAGAGCAAGTTACAAATACCCTATGATAATTTTTTTAGAAAACTGGGTTGGACTGGCCCATTTTGAAGCGATGGGATGTGGGATGTGCCTTGGGAATGTCAAACCGTTTCCTTGACTAAAATTATACTTGAGTTTCGTTGGATATCAGATAACAATAATAATTAATACCCATATATTTAAATAACAAATATATACGTATTTGATACTGATTTGAATGCATGTTTATGAATATCTACACACAGCCCCACCCTATCAAGATGGCGGGTTCTTTTCAAAGATGTGATAAGGTTTTGATCTTAAAGAGGACAAGAAAAATGAAATCTTAATGCACTAATTGTGCTTCCTTCCGTTCATTATAGAGAAATGGAGTTTGAAAGAATAGTATGTTACTCTGTTATAAGTTTCCTGATCGTGATCAGAGTGGTTGACAAATTCAACTTGAAATTTATTTTATAAAACAGAGTTAGAAAGAGATGCTAATGAAGAACATGAGATAAAGTTCGCTTACAGGCGCTTGGCCAAATTTTATCATCTAGATGGTTTGTCCTTTATCATGGTTTCACTTAATCGGAAGTTTCATATGCATTATATCTGGGTTTCTTTTGTCATTGTAATATGGATGTAGCATGATTGTTCTTTGAAGCTTAGTTCCTGTTAACTGTTGTGTATTGGTGTTTCCTTGAAAGTTGGCGGCCCCCAGTCTTGGGCACTGTATTGATCCAGTTATCTTCCTGTTTCAAGTCTATGATGGTAAAGGGACTCTTGAGGAGGGGAAAAGGCGGAGCCTAGATTTATTAAGATTCAAGATGCTTATGAGTTGCGCATAGATTATGAGAAGCGGAGGAAATATGATATGGACAACCGAGTCAATTCGATGAAGGTAAGATTTGCAATTTCTATTTTTGTCACGGTGTCAGATCATAGTTTACTTCAGACTTCAAAAAGTTCAAATTTTCAGTATTATAGGAATAATGTGTAATAGTGTGTATATACATATATAAATATATATATATATATATTTGTCATTGCTAAGCTTGCTTTTTCAATAATTTTTTTTATATAAATACTTGTCATAATTTTTAAACTGTTATATTGAGTTTAATTATTTTATAATTTTTATAAAATATATATTATTTGTTAGAAATAATCATTTCATAAAATTAAGTAAACGTGATTGCACGTTACTCCCGCCTAGTGTGTATATATATATATATATATATATCCTTATCCCTTATATTTTAAAAGTGTCTATATGAGATGAATAGGAATAAATAATAATTCGTGTTTGACACTTTTTACCCACTTTTTTCATTTATGCCCTTGTCTTGCTTGGTCTGGGTTTGGGGTTTAAAATTTCAGCCCTTCATTTTGAGTCTTTAGATTTGATCCAATAATAAAGATTAAAACATTGAAAAGAAACTAAATTAAAATAGATAATTAAAATATAAATAACATATCATACATTTAAAATCAACTTTAATTTATAAAATACTAATATTTTATTATTAAATAAATGATGAAGTTTTACCAAATATATTTAAGAGAGTACAACCATCTAAATAATTAAAATTTTTAACATAATTTAAATCTCATAATATTTTTAATTAACTAAAATCATTTAGATAAAATAATTTTCTACAATTATAATATTTTTGTTGCTTCCAAAATATAAGAGGCTTACTTTAATGATAAAAGAATGTGAGAGCAACGTAAGAATAAAAGACTTTGTATTTTTTTAGTGCTCCATGGGTCATTGAGTAATGTGGTTAAATTTTTATTAATCGTGAGATAATTTTTTGTTCATGCGATCAAATTTTGCAAAGTATCTTCTCTTATCATAATTTGAATATATTTTTGTATTCTTGAAATGTAGAAATAAAGAGAGTGAATTTGCTTTATACGAGCTCACTACATCTTCTATATGGTTGGAGGTAACATGACATGCATGCATTAATCTCTACTATTAAATATGTTTAATTTATAGAACTGAATGCATGTTTGAAGATACTGCAGTTGGAACAAACTCTTCTTATTAAAGTAGAGAAGAATGAAAATTTATAGATACTTACTTATATTAGAATTTATGCTCTTATGCATTAGCCTATTTACTAATCAATCTTAAATAATCTTTCAATTTTGATGATTGTGAACTAACAATTAATTCAATTATTTAAGATTTTGTATCGTATGAACGAAATTAAACTTTATTTGCTATTTTGACATTATTTTTAAGAATTTAATTTTTTTTCCAATTAAGTAAATGTGGCAAAAGTGTAAAACACGTTAAATCACTGCTAATATATATATATGTATTATTATTATTATTAAGTCCAAAAGCATCGTTGACAAATGAGAAGTTGGATGAATTGAATAATTATGGAAGATCTTTGTACTGTGACCGATACAGTAATGTGGAGACAAGTGATTGAGATAAGGTAAATTTGCGTGTTGGGATAAGTAGTAGTAGAATCCTCTGGATAAAGTTGACACCTTTACAGCTAATCACCAATATCCTTATCTTCTGGTTGTCAATTCAACTCTCGGACAATTTTACATTCATTCAGGTTTGACTCGTAAGCTTTTGATTGGAACAATCCATCTTCATTCACTATGAAACTTACATTGAGGACATATTTTTCTTAAAAAAGTAAAATTAATTGGATCGCATTATTGTCTCTATCATTGGCATCAATGTCAAACAGTGGAGCCCCCCATCTTTATACCCACACCAATTAGATATGGTACCAGCAATTCAGCCTCCACACAAATTAGATATGATAAACCTTAGCAACAATGACACAAAAAAAAAAAAAAAAAAACCAACCAGTCTTCGTGATTTTTTGAATGTCAAAATTAATTGGATAGTAATAAACTTATTACTCCCTTTATCCCTCATTTACTATTCTTTTAATTTTTAATTTAATAATTAAGAAAAAGAAAATAATATAAAAATAATAATTTCAAATATTTTATAGAATAGTAAAATGATGAAACGAGGACGCTAATTTACAAAGAAATTCTCATACCCTCACCTACTATTCTTCACTAATCACACCATACATTCAGATTATATACACATGCTACTGTTGCATAAGAGCTTTTGCAACACAGATTATAAAAAACTGTATTACAATCCTCAAGCCCAAAAAACAAAAAATAATGGATTACAACTCTACTAATCTAAATGGGGATTAAGAAGTCTTAATTAGTGACAGGTACTCTCCCCCTGCCAGCTCCAAATAATGTCTTTGAGTGCAGGCCTCACATCCTCCTCACAAAATTTCTTGTACTCGAGAGTGTCTCCAGCAGACTTGGACAACTCTACCACCGCCACCTCCGGTGCCACCTCGAACACCTCCGCCGTCACAGCCAACTTTCCTTTCCTACCATCCACTTCACCCTGCATTTTCATCTTGAAATCCTTCAAACTCGTCACCCCGAAATTCAACCTCTTCGCAACGGCCGCCAGCTTCGCCAGGATCCCCTCTGCCGAGCACTTAGACGTGAACATGGACCCGGATTTCCTCTTGCTCTCAAACAAGCTTGACAAGTCGAACCCGGAAGACATCGACGAAATGAATTCAAAAGCGTTATAAAAAGGCGGTGACAAAGATTTGGTTTTTACCGATTCCATGAACGCCTCTTCATTATTATCGTCATTATCATCTTTCTGATCACCCACCGGTTCTTGGATTGAGAACGCAATTGGCTTTGTAAATCCCTTTTGAAACCAAGGACTCTGCATTATCTCCGGGATTGAAATTCTCTTCGCCGGATCAGGAACAAGGAGCTTGGTTATCAACAGCTTTGCATCGGTGGAAATCCATAGAGGAAACTCATATTCGGCCTTGAAAACCTTCCTATACATTTTCATGACGTTGTCGGCTCGAAATGGCAAATACCCAGCAAGCAAAACAAATAGAACTACCCCACAAGACCAGATGTCAGCCATAGCTCCATCGTACCCTTTCTTCCTCAACACCTCGGGCGCCACGTATGCCGGAGTGCCACACTGGGTGTGGAGCAATCCGTCATTCCAGAGCTGCTCCGGCAGAGCGGACAAGCCGAAATCGGACACTTTCAAGTCCTCGTTGTCATCCAGAAGGAGATTTTCGGGCTTCAAGTCTCGGTGCGAAACTCCCCGGCTGTGACAGAAATCGACCGCACTCACCAACTGTTGGAAATACTTTCGTGCCAAGTCCTCCTTCAGCTTTCCTTTTGCTACTTTTGCAAACAACTCGCCGCCTTTCACGTACTCCATCACGAAGAATATCTTCCCCTTGGTGGCCATGACTTCCTTCAGCTCAACAATATTTGGATGGCGAACCAAGCGCATGACCGAGATCTCGCGCTTGATTTGCTCCATCAGGTCTTCTTTCTTGACGTGGTCTTTGTTGATGACCTTGATGGCAACGCTCTCGTTGGTGATGAGGTTCTTGCCATGGTAGACTTTGGCAAAAGTGCCTTGGCCTAACACCCTCCCCATCTCGTACTTTCCGAAGAGAATGTTTCTTTGCGGACTGAGCAGCTGCTTGCAGTTTTGTTGCAAACTCGGTTCCTCTTCCATCTCACTCAAAAAAGAGGGAACAGTTGCGGGACTGTTGAATTATTAAGAAATTGGATCGAATTAGGCTACGAAACCTTTTGATCTGGTAAAATTATCAACGACCACGAGGGGGAAAAGGGGATTTTCCAGGAAAACTGAAAACTGTATCAAATGTCTGAGAAGCATGTTGGGAGGCTAAAGGTAGTCATACCCGCATATAGGAAAAAAATATGATTTTTTTTTTTTTTTTCCTCCTGTGGGAGAGAAGTAATTGGGGGATTGGAGGTTGATGATTACAAAGTCGATCGGTGGTAGTTAAATGGGTGAGATTTAATGAGAAAAAGCAGTGATTGGGGGCAGGAAAATAAAGGCGGTGGAGGAAGTAGTGATGACAGGAGAGTGGGTTGTCCCATTACCATTGGAGGACATAGTTTTGGGCTTCTTTTAGGATTTGGATTGATCTGGAAGGAGGGGCAACTGGCAAGCACACGGAAATAATAGAACGGAAACAGAAATATCTTCCTGTTTCAATAATCTTAAAATTTTGGTCAATTGGGCTAAGCCACGTTGAAAATATCAAATATATGGGTCCAGACTATATTTGACCAGTCACCGGGCTCCACCGCTCCAGTGGCTTGCTTTTTCAAGTAAAGCTTCGTAGAATCGTTATTTATCTTTCTGCATGCAGCTTACCTCAAATCGTTGGAAAAATTATATTTCTGTAACGATGTAAATCATAATTTAATTTTAAATATTGTTTTATTCAGAGTGAGTATGCGCTGCAAGCAGGAATCTTGTCGTTTAGGGTTACACACACACAGAGTGACAATAGGCCATAGTGAAGCTTCCGGTTTGGTGCAGTTTGTATTTTGCCAAAGAGTCGCAAGGGTTTGTCACCGTTAAGGCTTAACAGCCTCTTTTTTTTTTTTTTTTCATACATTTTTTTTATATTCTTAAAAAATTTTAAAAATATTCAAATTCATTTAATAATATTTTTTTAACAATGAAATAAAAAATAAAATAGTAATCGATGAATTTTGTAGTGCATCCACGGATGCAGCATTTTCCTTTGCCAAATTTGTACTTGCCCCCCAGCTTCAGAAGCATGCAGACGATGAGCTTTGACTGACGGTGTCGGCAAATACCAATCTCTAATTTTGAGAACCTGACCCAAATTCAGCTGAAATTTCACTCAAAAAGGGTCAGAGCACCAGAGTTTATATATATATATATATAAATAAATTATATATAATTTATATATAAATAAATTAGAAATAATTTGATTTAAATTAGAGTCAAAATGAACTTACAATTTAAAAAAAAAAAAAAAAAAAAGTAAAAATTGAAATCTATATATAAGTTGAAATTTGAAATATCAGCCGGAACGATCAGTACAAACCAAAATATCTATTGATATGGGTCAAAACGATTAAAGTTCTTGTAAGTACGAAATTATATCTTTTTTACATTGACTATTCGGCCAATACGAAATATTTCGGTCAATACAAAACAAAATTCAAAACGTTGATTTGAAGTCTGGACTCAATTATCCCAGATCAGAGAAATTGGAATTTGGGGGCAGTATAACTTGAATAGATAAGCTTAGCTGTTACAGAATAAATCCTAACCCTCATTGTGCGGTTGAATATGATTGAAAATCACAACAGACCTACGAAACCAGAGTGGGCTGGACAACTGGACTGGATTAAGGTTAAATTTAGATGCTGAGTATTTGTAAATAGGGTAATGCTCAGCCGGCTCCCGCTGGGCGTGTAGTGTTGTTATTTTATATGTATTTTATTTAAGTAATTTTTTATATAGATATTTTATTATTTTAAAATATTTTTAAAAAATAAAATAAATTTAAAATATCATTAAAAAAATACTTTCTTAATCAGAAAGTAAAAAATATATATTAAAAATATTTTCTTAATCATGAAGTAAAATAAAAAATTATAAAAAATATTTTTAAAAAAATAAAATAAATTTAGAATATCATTAAAAACACTTCCTTAAATGGAAAGTAAAAAAAAAAAATCATTAAAAAATAATTTCTTAATCACGAAATAAAATAAAAAATCATAAAAAATAATTTTTTATTTTACTTCATAATTAAGAAAATATTATTTAATAATATTCTGAATTTTTTTATTTTTAAAAATATTAAAAATTATTAAAAAAATTTATATAAAAATAACTTTAAAAAAACACATAAAAAATATATTACTAATCTCCAGCAGGAGCCCGAGCGAAAAATATAATATTTCCCTTGTAAATATTATTAAAACAATAATAAAAAAATAATAAATTATAATAAATTATCTAGAATCTTCATTTTTATGCACTCTTTATATATTTTATTGATGTAATCGATTGTATCAAATTTTTTTTAATACGCATCTAATTGTGTCAATAAAATGCATGGAGACTAAAGAGCACGGCAAAAATAATTACATCCAGAATTTTTATTATAACTAGGGCCCACTACTACACCCACGAGGGTGGGTCCCAAGAAAGGAAGGCTACGGATAAGTGCAATTTTTTTCGAACACTTTTTTAAAATTTTAAAATATTTTAAAAAAATTACAAACTTATTAAAAAATACTATATTAATAATTAAATAAAAAAATTCACTATTGGTATTTTTTTCAAAATTTACTCTTGAGAAAAATATCGAAAATATATTTTTAAAAATAATACTGAATAAAGTTAAGTAGTTATCGAACACAGCCTAAGCCACGCGGGGTTGAGAATTATGTGGACCTAAGAGCACTGTTACGGTCCCGAATTCGAATCTAAAATTTGTTTCGAATAGTGTAATATTTTTTTATTTTTTAATATTTTTTTTTAATCATTATAAATATTTTAAAATAATAAAAAATTCACAACATCATTAAAAATATTTTTTTAATCATTTGATAAAAAAAAAAAAAAAAATCCCATTCGGGATAAATTTTGGGTCCCGAATTAGCATTTCTCGTGGACCTAATACCTCTGAAATCGTACATTTCCCTTACGCCTTTTGTGCCGGCCCTCTTATAGCATTTTCAGTGGGTTATTGGTCTTATCTTTAAAATATATCATTTATTTATTTTATATCATTTTGATATTTTTTATTTATTTTAAATATATTTTTTAACTATTAATGATATATTTTGATATTTACAATATCTTTTTAAATATAATATTATATAATTATGTCATATTTTAAATTAATCTAAATTTATAAGTTATACCAAAATATAAATGAATTCAAAAAATAATAAAAAAGAATTATATAATGAAAATATTTTTAAAGTATATTATGAAAATAATTTATTTTCAATAATTATAAAAAAATATTATCAAAATATTGAGAGATAAGAGGCTGAAGCATACCCAAAACCCACTCGGAAAAGAAGGAGCTACGGGAAGGATTTTTTCAGAAATTTGACCTCAGGCGTCTAACGAGATGCTTGAACTTTGTTGTAGATTTGAAGCCCTTCGTAAATCGTGGTCGTAGAAGATCAACGAGCAGCAGAACCACTCTTATGAAGAAGGGAAGATGGCGCGAAATAAACTTCCAGGGCTGAAACAAAATAAAGTGGCTTTTCGACAATGAAGAAAAATGTAAACAAAAGAGAGAAAATTGAATTACAAATTTATATATTTGTGTACAGTGTCCGATAGATGTAGAGAATGTGCTGAAGCATACTGGAAATTAATTATAAAATACATAATCTGTTGGATCGGTGTTTTGAGCTATTTTCTTTCAAATTTTACATTCTTACTGGGTTTTACATAAGAGTAGTGTTACACCCACCGAAGATATATTATTATTATTATTATTATTTTATATTCTTACATACTTTTTAAAAAAAAATTCATAACATCGTTTAAAAATATATTTTTAATCACTAAAAGTAAAAAATTTCAAGACTCATGTCGGGACAAGTAGCATTATTGTTTACTTAATCTAACGGGAATGCTCTGAGTATTAGTATTAGTTTTTCTATATGCATATGTAAAATCACATATTTTAAAAATTGATTTTGTATATTAAAAAAAACTCTCACATTGAAATTATGTAATTTTTAGCTAAATAATAATAAAAATATTATTATTTATTCTTTTCCTAATTTTTTTTTATATTTTGCAATTAACATCACTGCAAATTCTATCATTTAGCACTCATTATATTTTTTTTTTCCCAAAATTCTATCTGCTGATAGAGAGAGAGAGAGGGAGATGAGAGAGAAAAATAATAATAAAATAATATTTAAAAAGTGAACAATACATCTTTAAATTTTTAAAAATATTATTTATAATTATGTAAATTTTTAAATATTTATAATACATCTCAATTTAAAATTATATTATACAAATACGAAGATACAACATAATCCAATGCTAGTGCTTATCTATGGTCTACTCATAGCAACAGCGTGTTGTCACTTTCACGTAGTTGTCGTATGGATGATTTTAGCATTGCGAGATTCCTGTAGGGATTACAACGAGTCAAAGTTTGAATGAAAACCAAGAGAATAACCCTCAATACTCTTTTTAGTGAGCGTAAATTTTGTATACTCTTTTAAAATAGGTATGATCTATTATTAAAAAAATATTTTTTTATTATCCATTTTTTGTTAAAAGGAATATATTGGTATTGTCCATCTTAAAGTATTAGCATTGATCTATATATATACATATGTAAAATTACCTCTTTTACATAACCATTTTGTCATTCAAATAAAATTTTTACATTGACTTATGCATATTTGAAACAAAATAATGATAAAATATTATTATTTTATTATTATTAATTTTTTGCTAAAATCAATCTTTTGTATATATTTTACGATTAGCATCCACTACATACATTTGATATTAATAATACAAATGCAATAATAAAAAATATAATTTTTTTATAAATCATATTAAAAATATAATAAAATGAAAATATATATATATTATATTATAATAATAAAATGAATATACAAGTGAATGTTTGTTGTGTTATTAAAGGATGGAGAAAAGGAAAAGATTGAGAGAGAGAAATAATGATTAAATAAATTTTGCGCATAAACTAATATAGAAGATTTTAAGATCATATTATATAAATATAACTTTATATATACATATGCATAGACCCATGTGGATGCTCTTAAGACTATAAATATCATAAGCAAACCAAGAATTGCGACTCTCTTTTAGATTGGATGATTCAATTTTAAAGAGAAAAAAGATACAAAATATAAGAATATTATACCTATATTAATTTTGAGACAATATAGACCCACACTCTCTGGAATTAGACTATCTAACTTAATTGTAAAACTAAAGACACCTGTTAGTAGATATAAAGTAAACTTCGTTTTAAAACGGATGCATTTGTAATTGTGGCTACTTTTTTTTCTGAATCCGAGATTTGGTTTTTTCTTGGATGAGGCCGTGGCCTGTGGGGCAGATACCAGGGTTGCGGGCTGGTTTTATGGTTCTTTTCTTTTGAGAGGCTACATTACTACTATTCAATCATGGACTTAGGTTTCCCGTTTTGGGCCACTCTTTTTGTAAGGTTTCCTTTTTTATTTTATTTTTTAACTCCTGATTCAGGCCCTATCACGTAGTGGAGAATCTACAGATCCATTCAATTAGTAAATTACTATATATCCTCGTTTACAATTTAATTACTATTAATTATTTTTCTTTATTCCAATGACATGACTACATATTCATAGTATCCGGATGGAGACAGGCTTGGTAAATATTTGGCGTGCAAACCCAGTTTGGTGAAATAATTGAACTAGCCTCGTATCTTTCATCTAATATGTCATCCGCACGATGGTCGATGTGCAAACGAGCCTTGATCTTTACAACATTCAAATTTCTGTAGATCATGATCCGAGTAATGTTATACATTATATTTTTATCTTATTTTCGTCTCATTATTTGATGATTTTTTTTTATTTAATAATAATAAATATCATATTTTATATTATGAGATGATAATATGATGTATATAATTTTTCAAGAAGAAACTAACTTAGCGCTTGGTGTTGGATACGGTGTATGACCAATGAAGCAACATCTATGAAACCTGTTCCAATATCTTGTTCTTCTTGAAGTACTGTGCGATAAGGCATAACATTTATAGGAAAAGTTTCCTTTTGTTGAAGATAATTATATTGATTTGATTTTCATAATTATCAAATCACTTTGATTTGATATTATTTTGATTTGATTTTCATAATATTTACCTTATCTTTTTTCAATATAATTTTCCTATAAACAAAGATGTATGCTTTGTATACAATAAAAATTGAAAAAGCAAAAATTTAGCCCTCAAAAGTCTCTTGCCCTCTTTCTCTTCTCCATCTTCTTCCATATTATGTTTTATTTCCTATCACCTCTCTAGGGGATGTAATGATCATATTTTGCGCGAGGGTGGTAATGATTATTCCAATTAGGGCTAGAGAAGATACCATCTAATCTTATTGATAAATATCATACAACCCTTTAATGATTTATACCTTTCATTTAGATAATGAGTTTAGATAAGATGAATTGAGATAAAATTTAAAAGTTGCATTTTATATTTTGTGTAAAAATTTAAAAAAATTATAATTATTAGGTAAGATGAGATTTTTTTTATCCAAACTTAATCGTTCCTAGAATTGCACCCAACGAAAAACTATGAAAATAAATCATTTCCTTTGTTCGAGTGTTTATTATGCATCTAACTACACTACTACTACTGTCATTTTTGCTCGACAGTGCTTCTAGTGAGAGTTTAGCAAAATCCTTTCACTCGAGTTTTGTTTAAGTACTACACATCTAACTATCTTTGAGCGAACTCTTTATTTTTATCCCTCACTGTTTATGTCTGACTAGTCCTCTATCTTATATTTTTGCCAAATTAACCTGCAAACTCAAATTATATAAGCTTTCTCACTATTCGGATTCTATCATAGATGCAAGTTAATTTCACTGGACCAACGTCGTGCATGAGATCATCATGTTGTAACAAAGAATCTCGATCCAAACTATAATAAGAGTCAAGTTAAACACTAGGTTCCTCTGGCTCGCCTCGTTTTGATGTTAAGTTAAATTGAGATGAAATTTTTTATAAATAGTAATGAGTTGAGATAACAGAATAAGTTTTGTGGAGCTATGACTGTATTTGGATGCTAAGCTTAGCTCAGCTCAGCTCTTTATGAATAGTAATAAGTTGAATAGTTGAGGAAATTATGTAAGACCTATATAAACTGAGTTTAAAGTGTATTTAGATGTTAAAATGAATTTAGTACTTTTTATGAAAAGTTGAAAAAGGTTGTGGGTCTCACGTATAAAAATGTGTTAAGTTGAAAAATGTTGTGGGTTTCATGTATAAAGAAGTTTTGAGTTGAGATAAGTTTAGTAATTTGAGAGTTGAGTGTTTGAATGTTCACTCAGTTTAAAATTAGATTGAACTCAGCTGAATTTTGCAATTAAACACAGTCTTAATGAGTTTAAATATATTTAAATATTAAGATAAATTTAAATATAATTATAAAAAATTATAAAAGATTATAAATTTTGTGTGTAAATAAATATTAAGTTTGAAAAATATTATCTCTCTTAAAAATGACTTGAAGGAGGCGGCCTAAGATTGATACCGTACGTACTACGTATGCAGTTGCATTTCTGGTCCAATCCCTCAACTTCTATCGCACGAAAAGGACCCCGGTAGCTAGCTAGCTAGATTGAGCCATATTTGAAAGTCTAGCTTCAAGCCTAATCAGTGTGGGCTCGTTTGTTTTCAGAGATGAGATGAGTTGAGATTAAAGTTAAAAAGTTGAATAAAATATTGTTAGAATATATTTTTTAATATTATTGTTGTTTTGAGATTTGAAAAAGTTAAATTGTTTATTTTATTTTATGTGAAGATTTGAAAAAATTGTAATGATAAGATGAGATGAAATGAGATGAAATGAGATGAGTTTCAAAACAAGGTTGTCGATCGCCAAATCAAACAAGCTGGAAGAATGATTTTTCCTCAAACACGTGCTGAGAAGTAAGACCACATGAGCATCTGAATTCCAAGGTTTTTGTCTTTGATTATAATATTTCGTAATTCTGGTCCTGTAATTAATTGGATGTGGACATGAAAAAAACCAGTTCATGAATGTGAACATGCATAGACTCAATATCCCTTACAGGTTCGGTGGACTGACTCGCAGACGTGTACTCATTATTAAGTCGGTCAAGGTCCGTGGCCGGTATAGCAAAATTACTGTTGTTTTACTTCAATTTTGGATTAGGTTGTTGACTTTTAAATGGCTATGTGACGTCGTCCGTGACCTAAGCACCACCCCCATCCAGTTTAATTTGATCCATCTCTTTTAATCATTCACGGAGGATTGAGATTATAATTTGCATATAATTAGATCGATTCCCAATCATTATATAATTAACGAACAATGGCAACATCCATTAATATTACTTATGGTTCTCATTTTTGTTTGAGTTGAGGTGTAATTATCACTAATTTTAAAATTTAAATTAATTAAAATCAATAAATTTAATTATTTATATTATATCACGATGACATAACATTAGGTGCATTTGGTTAAGAAAAATCTTGAGAAATGTTTGAAAATTTTTTAGATTTTTTTTCAAAAATTATTTGAATATAAATTTTCTAGGTTAATTAATTTTTTATTTTTATATATTTATTTTAAATTTTTATATATTTTATTAAAACTTAAATAAATAATTAAATGAAAAGTTAAAAAATTGAAAAAGAAGTAGTGACAACCACATGCCTCTGAACCTAGTATATGTATTCAAAGTTTTATATACTAATACAGTGGTACGTATACGAGTAGAAAACGCGTGACGAAGAGTCGAAGACAAAACAAAAAGAAAGTGTTGTCAAGTCAAACCAGGACGTGAACATGACCACACGTGCTCTTATCCAGACATAAACACACCACGTGTGACACTCTTTTCACGCTGTCAAATTAAGTGCGCGTCGTTTACTTACTACTTTTTTGTTTTCCAGCTCCCACTTGTACAAATCTAGTAATTTTCAGACCAATAATAATAATTAATAATTTATTATTAAGAAAAATGATAAATACATAATATTTTTCACAATATATTTTACAATTATATTTTAAAATAAACAGTATTATTATAAAATATCATATAAAAATAATATTATTTTCTAAAATATCCTATTTTACATAACGTATTATGAAAAGTATTGTGTATTAGAGTAGTGCTATGCTGGGAGGTCCCGTCGGGGTGTAGTGTTGTTTTATATGTATTTTTTTTAAATTATTTTTTATATAGATTTTTTAATATTTTTAAATGTTTTAAAAAAATAAAATAAATTTAAAATATCATTAAAAAAATATTTTCTTAATCATAAAGTAAAAAAAAATCATTAAAAAATACTTTCTTAATCATGAAGTAAAATAAAAAATTATAATTTTTTTATTTTATTTCATGATTAAGAATATAATTTTTTATTTTACTTCATGATTAAGAAAATATTTTTTAATAATATTATGATTTTTTTAATATTTAAAATTATTAAAAAAAATTATATAAAACACAATTTAAAAAAAATACATAAAAACACACTGGATCCCAACGGAACCTCCAACGGGAGAGCTAGCATTTTCCTTGTGTATTATTACTAAGTAAGAAAATCCAAACCAGACAATTGTACTAGTGCTACTGTTCTGATTTCGGCTGAATTATAGTGGGTATTCATCCAACAAACATACTTTAAGCAATTCAAACGTTTTGGGATTTGTCCCTATTTTGAAAAGAAAAAAAAAAAAAAATTCTCTACCCAAAAAAGAAAAATGAATAATAAAACAAAAATGTCACAACCAAATTTATTTTATTTATTTTTTAACAATGATTACTTGTTAGATTGGAATGAGAGTAGAAGAGAAGAGATGAAGAACAAAGAGTATGATGCCAATCATATACTTCCAAAAGAACATGAAAATCACAAGGAATTGATGATGTGGATGTTTGTACAACACGAGCTATCACAAAACTAATGCGTTAAGTTTATGCCGCTTATCTCATGCATGGCGTCAAGAAGAGGGCTGTGATCTGCATTTGTGCCTAAAAAAGGCGGGTATAATTAATTAGGTGAAGAATGCAAGTGCGTAAATCAAAAGGATCGAAGGGCCGGCCGGCCGGGCAGTTGGGATTTTTGGGTATTGGCCGGGTTCTTATGATTGATCGATCTCGTGTAGTAGTACTACACGTCCTGAATGGCTCAGAGGTGGCTTCTAGATGCGGAGGGCCCTTGTTGTTTGCTTAAATTCAACTAATATTCGACTGTTTTAACTCTCGTGGCCATCTCCATCAGAAAAAGAAAGCCATTACAACCTATCATATGTGGAAAACCAGTTTTACACGCCGAGTATGCCATGCGTGGTGTGATGTAAAATTCTATATATTGTATTATCACCTTACTTTTTATACGAAAGATGTGACAAATTTTTTATTATATAATTATTTATCATCTAATAATGATAAATATGACATATCTTACATAATTAAATAAAAGTATAGTGTAAAGTATTACTTATACACAGTGACAGAACTACGTTGGACTTTGGGAGGCCATCCCCGGCCAACTTTTTTAAAACACAAAATACCCTTAGATTTTATACATAATTCTATAAATATAGAAAATGCCCCGCAAAAAAAAAAATATAATTTCCATATGCTCTCTAAATTTTTTTAAATTTTCAATATACTTAGAAATACCTCTCTCCAATTTATTTTTTTATTTTTTTATAATCCCAAAATTTTGTTTAATTTCTACATATTATCTATTTTCATGGATGTGGCCTCTCCGAAATTAAAATTAAAATTAAGTTTAGGAGAAATAATAAACTTATTAATATGGATCTCAAAATTTTTTGTTATACAATATTGAGCTTCCCAATATGGAATCTAAAGTGAAAATACAAGAAAAATAATTTAAGGTTGATGATCTATGTGAAAAATAGTTAAGAGATTTTATCCTTTAGACTTCATTGTGCAAGAAAAAAAATTTATTTAAACTCTCAATTATAGCATTATATGTTTAATATATTGTGGTACAAAAATATATATATTTTGAATGAAATCTGATAAAGTAGCTTATATACTATAATAAAATATGACATTCGAAATGATCACTTGATAGTTTATATGAAGAAAATAAATTCTAAATATTTTATTATAAAAATAATAATAGATGAATATTATTTCATTAAACATTATCGTCAAAAATTTGAAATATATATTAAGTTGTGTTTTTAGAATTTTATTTCTACATATATGTAGCAAATTATGAAGATATAATTTTATATATAGTTATGTTTTTATGATTTTTCAATCTCTTTTTTAGTTTGCATAAAATAAATGATATTTGCAGTCTTAAAATATTCTAGTTCTGTCCATTTCCTAAAAAATTAGCTAAATCTATTACTTATATGAAAAAATTATTTTTTAATAATAATTTTACTTTTTTATTTTTAAATAGAATACGTAGAGCTTATAAACCATAAAAATATATATAGTATTACTCTTTATATAAATGAAAAGTTGGCCCTCTCAACACCATTGTATCAGAAACCTCGTGTCATTCCCAATTAATTTAAAATGAAAAAGGAATAGTGGATTAAGGAGCCGGCGTGCTGAAAATCATTACGTTGTTGTCGAGTATATATATAGGTGGGTTTCAATGTAGCAATAAAGGTTCGGAAATAAAGAAAAATGTGAAAGGAAATGAAAGAAACATCAAGGAAGAGTTATAACTTCCGCTTCCAAGTCCAATCGAATGAAAATGCAAAGATATATAGCTGAGTTTCGCTATTCATAATTTTTACACACCATACACTTTTTTTTTTTTATTCTTATTAAAGTAATTAAATTCTTCTACTTATAATCTATATATTACATATTTAATAAGAAAAAAAAAGTATAATTTGTAGTACCTGAAAATAATAAATAGAATTTTTCTATATAGCTCGCTTGATCAGGTTCACATTTTGACAAATTTTAGGTATGGGTAATTACTTCTTGGTAAAATATTAAACTGTAACAGTGGAACTTGACTCTACATGCATAAATATATATATAAAAAAAAAGGTACTCTACGTGCATGCAAATTGAAAATACATATGGTGTGAAAATCGAGAAAAATATTAATTCTTAAGTAATTCTGTATACAAAAAGCTGCCGAATTTGATTTAGGTCTATTTAACATTTCCAAATTATAATGCAGTCATATTAATATTATTTAATTGTTAAAATGAATTTCAATCTAAAAAGGCAGAGGAGGGCCGAAGCTGGTGGCCGGTAATCGAGAAAGGAGAGAGAGAGAGAGAGAGAGAGAGAGAGAGAGAGAGAGAGAGAGAGAGAGAGAGGAAAAAATAGAAAAGACCTTCGGTTAACGATAAAAAAAAAATATCAAACGTCTGTAATTTTTAAAAAACGTTTGTTGCAAACTTTTGGTATAAACGGCGTGTAAATGTAATTGATATAGAGATATTTGATGAGAGGAAGATTGAGTTGACGGAGTTGATGAGAGATAAATTGAGTTAATGAGAGTGAGATCGAGCTGATGAGATTTTAAATTTGATGTGATATAGACGATTACATGTCGAACGTGATATACGACTGCACGTCAATTGTATCTAATAATTATATATAGAATAAATGATACTTTTTATATTCAGCAAGATTTAGAGTTCGTTTGGTTATTAAATCTCTCTCAACTTATCATTATAATTTTTTTAAATTTTAACACGAAATATAATAAATAATTTAAATTTTTAAAATTTTAAAATAATAATAAAATATTTTAATAATATTTTATTATCTCAACTTAACTCAATTTAACGTCTAAAGGTAACTTTATTCCGCTGGTACAACTAAATTTTGAATTGACTTCCCACTAATCAAATTAACTATTAATTAAAGTTGATTGGAAATGAACTTTCAATCGCATCGTGAATTTCAATTAATACCTTTGTCATGATTGTTCTCACGATCCTAAACTTGTTTGATTTGAAAACTAACTAGCAGCTTTCCCGTACGTCGTGTGTGATTTGATCAAACGTCATTATTTACTCGGTCATTTCATAAATCTTGAGATAATTACAAATTAATACTCATCCTTATACGCCATTGATTCTATATTAATATTATTACTATCATTAATATTATCATTCTTTTACCCTTTTTTTTTTTTTTTTTTCCATTGTCGTCTTGCCCTTTGTCAAACTTAATTTGGTCCATCATATTATTCCTTCTGATGTCCTAATACTACTAGATCTCATAGTAATATGGGGACCTTTGGAGTTATAAAAGACATTAATCTTAACTTGTTCCTTTTTTTTTCCACATCCTGTCGTAATTAGGTAATGAGGGGAGGAGGCGGCAAATGTTAAGTTTGATGAAATGAGAGATCAATATTTTATGATCAAGGAGCTGACTTAAATGATTTACTTGATCATATTATATATATTTATTAATCATGATATTTCTTAATAAAATATTTACGGACTGCAATAAAATATTTCTTAATTATGATATAAGATCGATGAAGTTAATTTGATGACATCAGTTTATAGTTCTGCATTTTCATGATTTACAAACATCTTCAAATTCTAATTTTGTACATGTTTAAGGTTATGTTTGGATTTGTAAAGTGTTTCGTTTCATTTAATTATTATAATTTTTTTAAATTTTTATACAAAATATAATAAATAAGTTAATTTTTTTAAATATTAAAATAATATTTTAATAATATATTTTTTTAATCTAAAATTATTTTATCCAATCTCATCTCTGATTTAAAACTTGCTCTAAAACGCGACTCATCATAGAATTTTTCAAAATTATGATCTTGAAAATAGAATCGCACGTTGTCATGACAGATTGTTGACATGTGAAATATCGCAATCTTTTACTCTCCAAGATTCATCTTCGCCGACTGATCATGAGCCTCAATAGTTAATATGGAAGGAATCTTAGAAAACTATACTGTTCATAACTTCATATACATGCTTCGTTGAATATTTTTGAAATGGAAGGGAATATTATAACACCAAAAAAAAGCATCTAAATTCTTTACACGACAATTTTATCAGGCCGACACAAGATGACAAAGAATCCCGGCCCGTAGACCAGAGTTCACGTTTTGTCGCTTTGGTTGCAACTTGCAAGTACTCAAGAATTTTTTTTTTTAGTTTATTTTAACGTAAAGTCGTTGGCCAAACAACCTTTTAAGATTGTGTTTGAATGTTAAAGTGAGTTGAGTTGAGTTGAGTTGAGATCATAAAATATTGTTAAAATATTATTTTTTAATATTATTATTATTTTAAAATTTAAAAAAGTTGAATTATTTATTATATTTTATATTAAAATTTGAAAAAATTATAATGATAAATTGAGATGAGTTGAGATAAGTTTGATATTCAATAAATTTTTAATTAGTTGAACTGGAGAAACCTTCCAGTACACGTGCTGAGAAATAAGACCACGAGAAAAAATATCCTCCAACTTTTTTCGTGATGGGTACTGCAATTAAATTAATTGGACGTACAAGGACACAAATAAAACTCATCCATGAATGTAAACATGCGCGCGCGCGTGGGCATTTTTTGTGGTTCCAATTCAATGGACTCAAAGACTAGGACTACTTAACGTTAAAAATTTGGTCACGGTCCACATGGATGAGTCTTGCTTTTCTTTTTGTGTTTTGGTTTTTTATAATAATATAATATAATTTTTTATTTTTTATTTTATTTTTACCAACGATTAGGTATTTGACATTTTTTGGGTTACGTGACCTCAATATTGTGACGCAGTACCGGGGGCACCGTCCAAATCAATATATACATACATACATATATATATATATATATATAAAATATAATGTCTTTGTACGTCGACTAAAGCTTTTTAACTACCAGCTAGCTTGCAATATATCTCAAGTGCCACATAAAATGCATTTTTAAAACATGTCTGTTGCCAATCTATTATTGCTTGAAAGTGTGCTTGGCATGTCTTCGATTTTCTTCCACGCCAAACATGTGCTAGCTAGAGCTACGTACAGCTCCTACAGGAAAGCAATGTGATATCAAAACGATCGAGCAAACATTTCCGTTTTCGTGATGATTTTTGTAAATGGAGACCCGGTTAATTAGTCACGTGAGATATTTTAAGAAACTTTACTTAAGTTTGAGGGAGGATTAGTACTGTTTTGCCTTGCCTTGCCTTGCCAAGACCAAAAAAGTAGTACACGTTCGAAAAAAGGGTACCAAGTCGTCTGCGACGACCCGTACTGACGAGGTATTAATTTGGTTCAAGAGATCATCACCCAATATACACGTATATATTGTCCGTAAATTTAAATTCGTGGGAAATAATATTGATCATGCTGATGATATTTAATGCTAGACGTTATCTCCAATTTAATATAAGTTGAAAGTCCAAAGAGTCACACCAAAAATGATATATACTATATAGTGATCCAAGGCTTAATCCTAGAGTCGCTCCAATTTCGTTCCATTCATTATTTGACTAATCCTAACGTCGCGTCCCATGCATACACCAGGCAGGGCATCCTTTAGAAATAAAATTATAAAAGGGAAATGCTAAATTTACTTAAAAGAAAAAATATTTGATATTCACATGTCAGTTATTAATATATTAAAAATTTTAAATTAAAAATTTGAATTTTAAAAAAAAATTAATAAAATAAATTTTATAAATCAAATTATAAGTACATATAACACTATTTATAAATAAATAATATAATATAATATATTAATAAAACTGGATATTAGAAAATATTCAGCACAAGGATAATCAGACCGCGGGTTTCTATAATTGAAGGTCCTAAATTTAAACATGTGATATTCATGTGATTGAACAATATTCATATATTATCCTTCCTCGATCGATCGGCATACAAAAGAAATATGCAACAAACTCAGATGCACATAATTAAATATTCTCATTAAAATATTTCATTGGGCTCCCAGCAGTGAAAAGACTCTATTATTTTTATAGTCTTCGGATTTAACAGAAATAGACCATCAAGATTACCGTTAAATGTGTTTATATAATTAATAATTCCCCCCCCCCCCCAAAAAAAAAAAAAAAGCAAATAAAAGCGAAAACCTTCCGGTCGGTCATGAAAACATCCACCTTTTTTCATTTTAATTAGTATTTCTTATAAATAAATTTTACAGAATCTAAGATCCTATTTAGATAGTGAGAATGAGATAGTTTTAAATAAAATATTATTTTTTAATTTTAATATTATTTTAAAATATAAAAAAATTAAATTATTTATTATATTTTATATAAAAATTTGAAAAAATTATAATAATGAGATAAAACCGTTTATGTATCTAAACAGGACCTAAATATTAATTTGTAGGTATCTAAATTATGGAAACTTATTATTAAAGAATGTCTACAAACCCATGAGAATTTACATAAATCTTAAAAAAGTATATATAAGTGAACATTAGGAGTTACATTCGCATTATATAAAGGAGATGGCATGCATGTGTTTAATTAAGGAGCCATATAAGAAAATTAAGGGAAAAAAAAAACCACGTGGTGAAGATATAATATTAACAATTCCAAACATTTTGATCATACCCAGAGAGGAAATTACTTACAAATTATAAAAAGAATAATAAAAAAAAAAACAGTGAAGCAGGCAATCTGTCTGTGAAACGCGTTGGACTGCAGGCATGATAATTAACGTACAAAAAATTAAAAAAAAAAACAAATTAATATAAAAAGAATAAAATAATGCATGGAACGTGGAAAATGCTCTAAACAAATTTAACAAAGTAAAGGACCATACCATACATGCCCCCCGTTATAAAAAAGTAGATAAGCTGGAAACAGGAAAGGTACAGCAACGGGTCAACATAGAACTTCTTTTTTGTGTCTTCCCAATTCCTATTTGAACAGTCCACCCAAATACCATTCGTAACACAACCCATTGTTTATTTCTCTTTATTCCATGGTGTGCTTGACTTTGAATCTTTGCTGGAAGAATTTCAACGCAACCGCCACCTTCCACCTATCGCATTCTTTTCTTATTTACCAAGATTTGATTATTTAAACTAACACACCAAACCCAAAACCCAAATTAACCCCATGCACTCTTACACACTAGTACTATAAATATATGTTTGTATATTGAACTTAAAGCTCATGCCAGCTCTTCTTCTTGTCTATCTTTACTGGATTTCTTCCCGGTTTCCACCAACCTTCCTTTCCTTTGCAACTTGGTTGATCTTTTTAAGCTGTCCTCTATATATATGCTTTGGTTAACTTGGTCAATTTAACAAGTTCTGTACAGCTTGAAAATTGAAACCTTGGGATCGATTGCAGATTTTTAATTGGTCAAACGGAGACTGCTAGCTAGCTTCTGGTTGTGGAAACTTTTGTTTTGGGTTTCGCTGGAACAAGGTTGAAGCTCGATCTAGAAGAAGAAGATCATTATACACAGGACGTACGTGCGTGTTCGATCGAGTTAATTTGACGGCTATGGATTATTCTTCATGGACAAGTACACGTTTGGATCTTAATTCTAATCCTACAGGCCATGTTCTTGATGAGGCTTCGGTACGTAAAAAACTAATCTGGAATAATGCCCAGAAGTTCTTCATTATGGTATTATTCACTTAAATCGATGAACTTAGAATTAAGTTTTTCTTTTTCTTTTTCTGTTTTTGGTTTCAGAACAAAGAGGTGGAAAGCAATTTTATAGACTTTGAAAGGAAGCTTTCAGTAAAACATGAAGAGGTCGGTTCCTCTTCTCTCTTTATATTCATGATTGAGTATTGATTAATCCCTTTTCTTGGCTGTCAATTGAAGTCCAAGGATTAGTACGTTTTAAGCCAAACAAAAAGAAGAAAGTGAAGTTAGAGTGACTATTGATTGAAATATATTTCCAGGATGAATGCATGATGTTGTTAACTACGTATACGGTGCTAAAGTTTATTGTGTATTGATTTGTTCAGACTGGTGCTTTAATGGAGGAAATGAACCGTGTCAACGCGGAAAACAAGAAGCTAACCGAAATGTTGACGGTGATGTGCGAGAACTACAATGCTTTGCGAAGCCAATTGACGGATTATATGAGCAAGAACGTCCTCGAAAAGGATCCCAGCCCAACAAGGAAAAGAAAGTCCGAAAGCAGCAATAATGTCACCGGAATTCATGGAAATTCCGAGAGCAGCTCAACTGACGAGGAATCGTGCAAGAAACCCAGAGAGGAAGTCATCAAGGCAAAAATCTCAAGGGTTTATGTCAGGACTGAAGCATCCGATACAAGCCTTGTAAGTACTTGGGGTGAACTCTACAAGTCTTATACATACGTACATAATACAGATGTTTTCCTGACTATTTTCTTTACTATATATATTGGGCATAAATTGACATGATCATTTTCCTTTGCATGTATTTGCAGACTGTAAAGGACGGATATCATTGGAGGAAATATGGACAGAAGGTCACCAGAGACAATCCCTGTCCTAGAGCTTACTTCAAATGCTCATTTGCTCCAAGCTGCCCTGTTAAGAAGAAGGTGAGTGAAATTCGGTTATTAACTGTATATATTTCCAATCTCAAACCTCATAAATTAGCATATTTCATCCAACTCTCAGAGAATAATAATAATAATTATCATGAACCACTTGGGACTTTGAGATGTTTTATTGTGACTAGCATACTTGAAAGTCTTTCTGAATTGAATCTGCCAAGTGTGTTCTGCATTTTGTCTTTCACCGGCTGGTTCAATTTCTCTGAGACATACAAATACGGCCACAAAATCTGTTTTGACTCAAATCCCACCATTCAT
Organism: Juglans regia; assembly: GCF_001411555.2. Lineage (NCBI taxonomy): Eukaryota > Viridiplantae > Streptophyta > Magnoliopsida > Fagales > Juglandaceae > Juglans > Juglans regia. The sequence goes on from NC_049907.1 coordinate 47,146,254, forward strand.
TCTGTTTTAGTAAGAATATCCGGTAGCAAGCTAAAGGTCTTTATATATGCTCCTATTTTGGATCTTTCAGGTACAAAGAAGCGTGGAAGACCAATCTGTTTTGGTTGCAACATATGAAGGCGAGCACAACCATCCCCATTCTTCTCAACTCGAGGCAACATCAGGCTCGTCTCGCTGCGTGACCCTTGGTTCGCAACCCGGCTCAGCCTCTCTCAGCTTGTCAGGACCAACCGTGGCTCTTGGCTTGGCAAAATCCAAGTCCAGTAGTATTGATACAAAGCAATCAAAACCCAGAATTGATTCGCCGGAAGTCAGAAAATTCTTGGTGGAACAGATGGCTTCTTCCTTGACCAAAGATCCCAATTTCACAGCAGCACTTGCCGCGGCCATTTCAGGAAGAATTTTACCCCAGAATCCAACGGGAAAATGGTGAATTCCAACATAGAAAATGAATACCGAGTGTTTTATTCTTCGTGAACCTATTTTGAGGTTTAGGATGCTCGTGTAAATATAAAGTTGGATAGGAGGAGAAAGGAGTTTGGAACCTATGCTATTGAACTTCCTCAACTGGGAGGAATATTGTATCTTGCAAACTGCATTGACTGTTAGCTGGGAAGGTTAAATGCTAAGCAAGCCTTCAATTGAGCCAGAGGCATAGGTTTCCGTAGTTTCATGTTTGAGCATTAAAATGTTTAGAGCAAATGGAAACTCCTGGTCACAGTTCTGGAAATCTTTTTTATCCTTCCACTTCTTGAATGCAATAATCATAATAATAATAATAACCTATTGTGAAAATTGGAGATAAAAGAAGGTTGGCAACCAAACGCTTTCTTTTTCAATGGTTTATAATCATATATAGATGATACAAGTTGTATGACGGGGAAGTACAACCACCAGAAAAGGAAGCATATAATATATGTACAACTCTCAAATAACCTTGATTATTATTTCTTGGTGAAACTCGAATAATCCATAGCTCTTGCTAGTCCCGAGTGAGTTGTGTCCTTGTTTAGTGGTCCCTCCATTTGATCTTATCTTATTATTACAATTTTATTAAATTCTCATATAGAATATAATAAATAATTCAATTTTTTTAAATTTTAAAATAATAATAATATTAAAAAATAATATTTTAATAAATATTTTATTCAATTCATTTAAAATCATTTTATTTTATCTCTCCATCCAAACGGATGTTCTTCGTCCATTTCTTAATCGCACCACTAATTTTATTAAAATTTTTTTACTTACAAACTCGTTTTTTGGGATATTAAATACACAAATGAGGTAGAAAGTTTGTCATACCAGATGTCATTTATTAGTCCAGCTACCTAGACGAAGGACTAGATCTAACTCACTGCGGAACTCTCTCCCTGGCTAAGGTCTTTGGCTATCAATGTATTGATCTGCTTTGAGAAATTATAAATAGAAGCCTTACGCTACACATTTCTATATGACAAACATATGATTTTTTTTATTTTTATTATTTAATTTTAATGCTTAAATATGTATATATTTAAATAAAAAAACAAAACTAACAAATCGTACGTTAATTAGATAAAAGTGTGTGATGCAAGACTTCTTTGTAGAATAACTCGTTCTGCTTTAGGCGTCTTCAATTGAACCAAGCGAGGGTACCGGAATTGACAAACTAATATGCTCGTGTTTCACAAAGTTCCATATGAAATTGCTGAAGGACCCAAAGTACTATTCGATTACCTGCATAATAACAAAAAGCAACAGGAATGTCGTCATGTTATTCACAAACGTTGAATTTTATGTGTTGCCTCTCTCTCTCTCTCTCTCTCTCTCTCTCTCTCTCATTGCTTATCAAGGGTGACCATAAGGTTTGAAATTAATGTGAGAAGATAGTTTTTCTACGGCACCACATTGTGGCCAACACCTATCAGCACAGATACAGGGAATGCCAAACAAGACAAAGTACTTAAAACCAGAAAACACTAAAACCCATTTCAAGAAGAATAATGGTTGTAGATTTTCAAAGGTGGCATGGCAGGCAGGAGAATATTCTGTGGAAAATTAGCTTACAGCAGGCGATTTGATGGAATATTATGCTGACAAGAAACATAGTACATAGTACATAAGACAGATCATCACTTGAAGAGTACGACTAATACCTAAACATATTCATTTTATTAGGACTTCCAGGCCATGTAAGTTTAGCCGAAGCACCTGATAGGCTGATACGCTGAGCAATTGAGACAGTCTCCAGCAAGTGTCAAGAATACATGTGGACTGATAACGCTATATGATAATGTGAACATTATTGCAATGATACATACTTGTCATCATGGACCATGACTCCCCATTCCTCATCATGAAATGCAGCATGATAACGAGGATCTCTTTAAGAAAGGAAAACGACTTATCACTTATCAATTGGTATTTTAGAGGGTGAACATCAAAACAAGTGTGTAAAATGATTGTAATTGTTATCATCTGGATAGACTGGATTATGTGTGTTAGTGTTTCATGTACTCATATTCCAGGCTTGGATCATTCCATACAAATATATATATAAAGACAATGGCAACCGCAGGTGAAAAGAAGCAGTTGTATTTGTAAAGAGTCAAGCCTCAAGTCACTTGTTTTAAAAAAATGAGATTCACAGTTATAGAGGAATATTTATTATTTGCGATACTTTGTTTCATGTACTATTGTGGTGTGTGTTGTAGAAATGATAAGTGAATTTTTTCTTAAAAAATAAAAAATAAAAATAACAGAAGACAGAAATGTTACTGCAAGGTAAACAATCCGAAGTAGACGAGTACATAGAAGGACCAAGTGCTGATGCACAACACCCTTATTTTGGTGAAAAGTATGAATTAACTTGACCCCTTCGGTCAAGAACAACATGCTGGTTCATGAATCAGCTGATTATTCTCCAATAATTGCATAGGAATGAGGATTTGAGAAATCTAGCCACGATATTATGATAGAACAGACCCACCATTTCCACCCAAACAAGACGACAGAATATTGTGGAAAGCCTCACAAGGCGAGTTGATTCATGAAACTTAATCTAGGTGCAAGTAGCATAATGCTACGACGATATTATGTTTGTGTTAGATCAAGCCAAAACAAAGTTTCTTTTAGAAAAATAATGTGATCAGTAGCAACATGCAAAGCAAGCCCCTTGAAGGTTGTGCGCATACAAGTAGATGGATCCTAGGACTATCTTAGCAGTTGGTATGATCACGAGATTATCTTTGCACGAGTCGATAAATCTTCCTTCGATTCCAGATGAATCATGAAGATATAGCCCAGTGACCAGAGGAGAATGTACTGAAAGGGCACCAAAGAAATACATGCGAGAAGACTCATAATGCTTCCTACGTACTGAGGATCTTTGATATACCCAAAAGGGAATTCGGTCACCCAGGGAACGTTCTTTCCAAAGCGTACTCCATAGTATGTGCCAGATTCCCCAAGCAACTGATACACCCTGTAATTCGGCTGTTTCAGTACGACAAATAAGAGAGAGAAAATGACAAACACATAGCACCACGACATCTACTCAATCCAAACATAGGAAATACAGACCAACCAAAATGTGTTCATGGAATGCACATACGATGCCAGCTAAATTTGTTGCATCTATGAAATTTAAAAAATGAAGTTAGTTACCATTGGAGCATAAGCGATTGAGATTTTATCTTGAACATCAAACGGTAAAATCCTCCAAGATGAAGATAACATTCACTTGCCCATTATATTTGTGGGTATGAGTTTCTAGAACATAGACATCATGCATGCTCTGACCATTCCATGGTATGCATCGCTTTGTTATGGCTACAAAACTAAGTATTATATTGTTTCTTGTTTTTGTTGTTGTTTTTTAAAGGGTAATTATACTTTTCACCCCAAACAGCTACCTATTTTTCATTTTGCACTCTAAACTACGAGAAGTTTCAATTGGCACCCTTAATTAAGACCTAACCATTAAGACGAATGAAAAACTTGCGTCACAATCTTAATGATCAAATTTGAATGAAGGGTGAAAAGTGAAATCTATTGGTAGATTATGGTGCAAATGGAAACTTTTTGTAGTTTAGGATGCAAAATGAAAATTGTGTGGTAGTTTGCAGATAAAAAGTGTAATTTTCTCCTGTCCATCTCCTTAGTCGACTTACAAGCATATGATATAACAGCTCTCACGGTTTCTTGGCTAGTTCTGATTTTGGTTGAGACGAATTAAGCATCAGAGATACAGATTAACAAACAACAACAGTAGCCTGAGAAATTGTGAAGTCTACAAAGTTCAGGTAGACTTATTGGTCATCTCTATTAAGATTAATTCCACATATTTTCTCAGATAATAAGACTATTTTTATATGCTACCAATTAAACAACTCATTCTGCAAGTTCCTAAAACCACAACGCATAAAACTTGTACAAAACACATCTGAAATTTTTTATACAAAACACATCCCATTCTACCCACCCACTTTCACAAAATCTAATACAAAACACATCTCAAGCTGCTTTTTTTTTTTTTCCCAGAATTCCAAAAAATTACATAAATTCTTTTTTTTACAAGTAAGAAATTTATTAAAAAACCACGTAATTAGGCATAGCCCAAGTACACGTGAAGTATAAACGAGAAAACACCTAATTACAAACTAAAGCTGAAAAACAGCACGAAAGTCATTGGAATTAAATCCATCCATTACAATAACTGAAGCCCAAAGCAACAAAGTATGAAAAAAGAAAGCCCTAATCCCACCCACCGAGCGTTCTCTATTATCAAAACAGCGACCATTCCTCTCATTCAGTGGTAGAACCATGTTGAGGCTAGAGGCCATGGCCCCCCAGCCTCCCAAAAAAAAAAAAAATCATCATCATTATTTAAATCCAAATAAAATTTGATAAAAAATAATATTGATCTCAAAAATTTAAAAATTTCTTAAAATATTTTAAAAATATGAAAATTTTCTTCTAATCCCATCTAAAATTCTTGAGTCTTCTTATAAGTATGAAAACAATAGTTTCTATATTTTCTTAAAGTTCATAATTTTTTATCAGTAAACATTAAACAAGATTTTATTGGTCAAAAGAATAATTTTAGCATTCAAAATATAAAAAATGAGTATACATACATAAAATATACTAAAAATATCACTGAAAATTTAAAAACTTGAAAATATGAGTTAAAAAATATACAATCCAAAAAATATTTCTTATAAATTGAATGGATATGAAATTAAATTATGTCTATAATGTATTTTCTTATAATTATAAACAACAAAGTGTATAATATATACATAAACATTCACGTAGGCATGTATGCAAGCATTGTCGTCATTGCATAGATCAATATGGCCCCCCCAACGTAGAATTTCTGGTTCTGCCACTGCTCTCATTCCAAATACACCACATAAGACAAAGAGCATCTTCCAACCAATCGCTATTTGACGATTTCCTTGAATCCCTCTCCAACAGGCCAAAAGATTCCCCACTCTTAGGCATCACCCAAGAAATGCCAGACTTGAAAAAGACGTCATCCCACAAAGCCCTCGACACATCACAATAAAGAAGAAGGTGATCTGCCGCTTCTCCACACCTTTTGCACATAAAGCCCCAATCCATTACAATGATTCCACGCTTTCTTAGCTTATCAATAGTAAGTATTTTCCCATGAGCAGCCAACCACCCGAAGAATCGGGCCTTGAGAGGCACTTTGCATCTCCAAATATTTTTCCAGGGAAAAAAATACTAGAAGAATGGGGCACCAAGAATTCGCACAAAGATCTAACCAAAAATTTCTTATTACCAAGCTGATTCCAGATTAATTTATCCTCCCCTCCAGATTTTAAATTTAAGGCACAGAGCAAGCTTTAAAAATCAGTTATAGCCCCCACCTCCCAATCTTGGGCATCTCTAATAAAACTTACTGACCACTGAATAAGACCAGCAGTGTTGCTCATACAATCAGCTACAGAAACGCCTTTATCCGAAGCAATTCTAAAGAGGGAAGGGAAAGCAATCTTCAAGGCCACGTCTCCACACCATAAATCATGCCAAAAACTGATCCGATTACCCCTACCCACTTCAAATCTGAAATTTCTGAAGAACTCCCCCCATCCATTGCGAATGAATTTCCACACTCCCACTCCATAAATTCTTACATACCAAACATGCCCTAAATGCTCCGAGGTTGGAAGATAGGAAATACCAATAGTCAACAGTTATTTGACCGTTGCCAATTTCCTTTTGCAATCTTGAAAGGGATTACTCTACCCTAAGATATCATAGTATGTTTACAACTGATACGAAAAAAGTTGATATTCTTACATTGAACTATAGTTAATCTCCCATCACACTGCTCTCTCTCTCTCTCGTAACAAAATATTTTTAAAGCTTTAAAATTCACATTCACAGTGATCACTTACACTGAGAACGCCATCAATAAACTACGGAATCATAAATAAACACGCATATGATGTATTATCAATAAAGAGAGAAATAGACAGACCTGAAGTTGAGGAACTGGCCAAAGGCAAGGAGGGGCCAGAAGTAGAAAGGGGGAGGCCAAGAAAGGGATGACACGGAGAAGAGTGACACCAACTGAACCAGCTTCAGGAGATGCGAGACGTGGGCCATCACCTTCGATGGATCTCGCCCCTTCCCACACAGGTCCACCCATGACTGTGGCTTCGTCCATAGCCAGTAGTAAAATGGGAACGGCACCAAAACCCCTACCGCTGCCACCATCCCCATTTCCTTCGCGCCCTCCCTTCCCTTTCGCTTTCTCGTACCTGCGTTTGCGTCCGGGAAGGGCGAGACAGAGAAGAGTGTTGTGCTTTCCGATGTTGGGCCCCAATAGAGTGGCTTAAGATAATCTAATGTGACCCATAGTTGAGAAAGCTTTATGGCCTGGCCATATATTGGGCCAGATCTTAGAAGTGGCTAAACATTCGGCCCAATACATAAATTTGAGCAATGCTATTTTTCTTTCTTAATTTTATCATCTTGGTAATATTAATGATTTAATACATTTTAAGTGTTTAATTTTCAGCATCAATTAAAATTTATGTGACGAAATACGACAAAATTCAAGATGATTAATATATATTTCTACGAATTTTGATAGTTGCATGTGCAATATTTGCAAGCTGTGAGAAAAACTATAGTACTGATGAAAGGATAAACAACCTAAGATAGTGAAGTACACATCTTTTGTCGGATGTCCAGTCCAGAGAGAGAAAGGATAATGTATTTAAATGTATGATGATAATTAATGCTATATATATATATATGTCGCATACACACATATATGTGCATGCATGCATGTGTGCATTAAAAAATATATTTGGGCTTCTAATAATTATTTACAAAAACAAGTAGTAGTAGTAGTAGTAGTAAAGCTTGACAATGATTGAACTAAGCATTTAGACTGCATCTAATTGTATATTAGTGTAATTAAAGTTGGGTTTTCTAAGAAGGCAACTTGCATAAATTCCTGTTCTAATTTTATCCTTTTCCTTTTTCCAAAATAATATTTAATAATAGTCCCATCACACCAAACTTCATTCGCTAATTAATTATACGAAGGATCGTATAATATATATATTATCTTGTGTACGTACCATTCTATATCTTTTCTGTTTGAGAAATGATACTTACAGTCGTGAGTATGCAAGCGCCGTACAGTCACTTTAAAAAAAATAAATAAATATGAGACCTATATAAAAAAAAATTAATTTTTTAATAATGGACCTCACTCGTTTTTAAAATGACTACATGATATTTATGCATTTCACAATTGTATATAACATTATTCTTTCTGTTTGCTTCTAATTTGGAATATGGACGTCATGGAATATAGTCAAAATAATCTCTGATAATAAACCTGAGAACCGAATATTTACTTGTTTTTGAAGCAGTACTGGCAATAATGCAAATTGCAGGGACAAAAAGTCAGTAAATTTACGAGTGGCACTGCAATAGGAATTATGAAGATAATACCATGCAGCATGTAGGTTCCTTCTATATATGTCGAACTTTATACCATTATGATTAATGCAGGCAATAAATAAATAAATATACACATTTCCAGAAGAAATCTCAAAAGTGAGAAGAAAAAGAAGAGGATGATCGATCGAATCGTATTTTCCCAAGATCTAGAAGATCATCTTTCTCACCAAAACAATATATTATAGGAAGATCAGAATATGCTTCACCATAAATATATATATATATATATATATATATATATATTTTAAGTTTTCTTAAACAATATATATTTAATAATATTTGCCCATCAATCCACCATATAGCACCCTTCATTTTAAGAAAAAAAAAGCTACAAACCATGACCTGCTATATATATGTTAATTAAGGAGGTAAATTGCTATTATTGGCCTTAAAATATCAATATAATTATTAAGAATCAAATTATAATATGAGAAATGATATTTACAATTGTGGAGTGCGCAAATGTTGCGTAATCTCTTTGAAAAAAAATGAATAAATACGATATATACATGAAAAAAAAATTAATTTTTTAATAATAAATTATACTATTTTTTAAAACAATTATGCGATACTTACGCCGTCTACAAGTATTACTCTTATAATATCCTTGTTTGCATTCAAAACTCACCTCACCTCAACTCATCTTATCTCATTATTATAACTTTCTCAAATTCTCAAACAAAATATAATAAACAATTCAACTTTTTCAAATCTCAAAATAACTTTTTCAAATTTTCATATAAAATATAATAAATAATTTAACTTTTATTTTACTATTTACAAAACATTTCAATCCATATTAACCAATCTCAACTCATCTCTAAATTTAAACCATAGAGCATTGGTAGTGACTAGGGCTGATCTCGATCCGGTCCGGTCCGGTCTTGGGCCATAATGTGGACTGGACCGGACCTATTCGGTCTACACTTTCTCCACCCTGGACCGGACCGACTCACATATAGGTCTGGTCCGGTCCGGTCCGGTCCGGTCCGGTCCAGTCGGTCTGGACATGCCTAAAATGGGCCATTCAGCCCATCTAAATGTGATTTTTTTTTTTTGTCCAATTTCAATTATTTTCGGCCCATTTCAAATTTGGTATATTTTTTTAACTAAAACTATTTAAAAAACTTGATTTGCATCTCAGTTCGACCAACAAAACAAAATTTTGCTTCAACCAAAAAAAAAAAACATTTCGAAGTCCCTGACCCCGTGAGTCCGTGCTTACAACAACTTCACAACAATTTTTTGACACACATCATCCAAGCTCACAACAACTTGTCAACTTCACAAATCACAACTAAAGTCAAGATTCACCATAACACAAGCTCACAGAACCAACATCGGCGTTCGGCGCCGATAAATACCAACACCCATGATCAATATAGGCGACGATTAAATACCAGAGACTAGAGAGAGAGAGCGAGAGAGAGAGAGAGAGAGAGAGAGAGAGAGAGTACCAAAATCTCGACGGAGGGAGGCGACCGACGGGCTGGAGGAGGGTGGAAGTCGCGACGGCTAGGGTTTTCCGAATCGCGCAATCGCCTTTCGGGGGAGAGGGGGGCGAAATGAGGAACTGGGAAGGGGGGAACTAATGTTGAAACGGCGCCGTTTGGATTGAAATTGGACCCAAACGGCGGCGTTTCAACATGTGGTTTATTAAAAAAAAAACTGAGTTGCGTGAAACGACACGCAACTCAGTTTCAAAATCCTGCCGTTTCACGCCCTCCTGGACTTAAACGGCGCCGTTTAGGTCCTATTTTATACTAAACGGCGCCGTTTCGGCTTCTTGGCAGTGGGCAGTGCCCAGTGCACTTGAGTTATACAGTACATATGTACATATTAATTTTAATAATACATAATACATTAATAATTTAATACTATAGAGTATAGACTTATATATTAATATTAATATTACATAATACATTAATAATTTAATACTATAGAGTATAGACTTACATATTAATATTAATAATACATAATACATTAATAATTTAATAGTAAAGACTTATAGACTTATATATTAATATTAATAATACATAATACATTAATAATTTAATACTATAGAGTATAGACTTATATATTAATATTAATAATACATAATACATTAATAATTTAATACTATAGACTTATAGTGATTAGTATAATTTTTTTTTTAATACCATAGGTCCATATTAGAGTCTATTAGTATACTAATACTATATAAGTTATAAATTATAACTATATATAATATAATAGATTAATAGTATTAGTAATTTAGTACTAGACTATTAGTATATTTTTTTCTAATACCATATTAGAGTCTATTACTATACTAATAGTATATATTATATAATAATACATTAGTAATTTAGTACTAGACTATTAGTATATTTTTTTCTAATACCATATTAGAGTCTATTACTATACTAATAGTATATATTATATAATAATACATTAGTAATTTAGTACTAGACTATTAGTATATTTTTTTCTAATACCATATTAGAGTCTATTACTATACTAATAGTATATATTATATAATAATAGTATTAGTAATTTAGTACTAGACTATTAGTATATTTTTTTCTAATACCATATTAGAGTCTATTACTATACTAATAGTATATATTATATAATAATAGTATTAGTAATTTAGTACTAGACTATTAGTATATTTTTTTCTAATACCATATTAGAGTCTATTACTATACTAATACTATATATTATATAATAATAGTATTCGTAATTTAGTACTAGACTATTAGTATATTTTTTTCTAATACCATATTAGAGTCTATTACTATACTAATAGTATATATTATATAATAATACATTAGTAATTTAGACTTATAGTGATTAGTATATTTTTTTCTAATACCATATTAGAGTCTATTACTATACTAATACTATATATTATATAATAATACATTAATACTATAAACTTATAGTGATTAGTTATTATCAATCATGATCAATATAACTTATAACTTATAACTTATAACTATATAATAGATTAATAGTATTAGTAATTTAGTACTAGATTAATAGTATTAGTAATTTAGTACTAGATTAATAGTATTAGTAATTTAGTACCAGACTATTAGTATATTTTTTTCTAATACCATATTAGAGTCTATTACTATACTAATACTATATATTATATAATAATAGTATTAGTAATTTAGTACTAGACTATTAGTATATTTTTTTCTAATACCATATTAGAGTCTATTACTATACTGATAGTATATATTATATAATAATACATTAGTAATTTAGACTTATAGTGATTAGTATATTTTTTTCTAATACCATATTAGAGTCTATTACTATACTAATACTATATATTATATAATAATACATTAATACTATAGACTTATAGTGATTAGTTATTATCAATCATGATCAATATAAGTTATAAGTTATAACTTATAACTATATAATAGATTAATAGTATTAGTAATTTAGTACTAGACTATTAGTATATTTTTTTCGAATACCATATTAGAGTCTATTACTATACTAATACTATATATTATATAATAATACATTAATACTATAGAGTCATAGACTTATAGTGATTAATTATTATCAATCATAATTAATATAAGTTATAAATTATAACTATATAATAGATTAATAGTATTAGTATTGGACTATTAGTAATATATATAGGCTATAGCTATATGTTAGTAATATACTAATATTAGTTATAGTGATTCAGTATAAGTTATAAATATATTACTATAACTATAAGTCTATAAGTCTATAACTATTAACTATTGTCTTAGACTCTTACTCTATGTTAGACTATTACTAATTTACTAATATACTATTAGTATATATTTTTATTAATACCATATTAGACTTTAGAGTCTAGAAGTAGAGTCTAGACTATTAATATAATACTTGTATTAGTATAAATATTAATAATTTAGTATTACTATAAAATTATAAATATTACTATTAGTATAAACTTATAAATGTGTATTAGTTAATAATTACTTAATGATGAATTAGTGATAGGATTAGGTTAATTAGTCAAATGAAAATTATATACTTAATATATATAAATTATTAAATTATATATATATTTAATTCGGTCCGGTCCGGTCCGGTCCGGTCCGAAAACCCGCCGGACCGTGGACCGGACCGAATTAATTCGGTCCTCTGATTTTTGGACCGGACCGGACCGGAACAACTCTCGGTCCGGTCAGTTTTCCCAGTCCGGACCGCCCGATTCTCACCCCTAGTAGTGACTTCTCCATCTTCATCTTCATCTTTAAATTTAAATAATATATCTTTAAATTCATCTACATTGACTTATGCATCTCTAAATTTTTGCATAGCTATAAATAGCGCTTCTTCAAATTTGAAGAATTACTATTCATTTTTCAAATATTATTTTATTATTATTTTCTCTCTCCTATCCATTAAAATCAACTTTATAGAATTTATATTAAGATGATTTTGATACATAAAAATTATATTAAGTTGATAATATAAAATGGATGTTAATTGTAAAATATATATAAAAAATAATTTTAGGAAACAAATAAAAAATAAAATTTTTTTATTATGATTTGGTTCAAAGATACATAAATCAATGTTGGAGTTTTTTTTTATATGTAAAATCATTTTTTAAAAGAGATAATTTTACATATAAAAATACATAAATCACTACTAATGCTCTTAAACCTAAAAAGTACATTGACGATCGACTATGAATCATGATATATGTATCTACCCGTTGCACTGAGGACAATTCATGCACATCGTACGGTACCCTAACGGATAAATCACTTGACCCGAAACATCCTTATAAATTCTCTTTTTTTTTTGATGGGTCATTATGTTGTTCTCATTTTTGACAATGTGGACTGGCCTCTTCCGTATTCATTTTTATTGTGCGTAGGATTTTTTAAAAATAATGGATATAAATTTTAAATAGATAAATTTTATATATTTTTTTAAGATAGAATCTATTTTTTTTATAAAGACTTCATCTATAAAATTTATCTATTTAAGACTTGGAAGAAACATTTCTCAATTTTTATAAATATTGTAGCTAGCTAGCCAGCGTGTAGCTCTTAGGGTAAGGAAATTAAAGAACCAAAATGGATTGATGGTATGTTTTCCCATGCCATTCTTATTACCCTTTTAAGGTAACATCAGATCATGCTCCCATTCTTTTGGACACAATAAAGAGGAATACTTTTCTCAAATTTTTTAAATTTAAAGAATTCTGATATCTTAATCCTTCAATATTCAAAATTATCAAAGAAGCTGGAATTCTCAATTTATGGAAACTCCCTCCTTCATTCTATCAAGGAAATTAAAAATCACCAAGAAAGCTCTTAAGGAATGGAATCAAAAGTCCTTTGGCCATATTCAGACTAATCTTAAAGAATTGATGTCTAATCTCTCATCCCTTCAAGATCAAAACGCATATTAATCCTCATTTAGCTCTTTAGAAGATGATGCTAAAGAAAAAATCAATGAATTGCTTCTTAGGGAGGAATCTCTATGGAGACAAAAATCCAGAATAACTTAGTTGACAACCACTGATCTTAATACAAAATTATTCCATGCTTCTACTTCAATCAGAAGAAGAAGAAATAGTATTGATTGTCTTAAGCTCGGACGAAATAATTGGACGGCTGATCAAGTCATAATCTCTTCCAAGATTCAAGAACACTTTCAAGCAATTTTTTCCTCTACTCATCTGACACCTCCAGTCGACTTGGATTCCCTTTTCCCAAGGAAAATCTCTGATCAGGAAAATGATTTTCTGTGTAAAATTCCAAATGATGATGAAATTGCTTCCATTGTTAAAAATCTCCATTCTGCTAAGGCCCCTGATCCGGATAGTTTTATAGGTCTTTTCTACAAACCTTCTGGGAGGTCATTAAATTAGATTTGATTGCTGCTGGTAGGAGTTTTTTTTATCCATGGGAAACTATTAAAGGAACTCAATCACACCAATTGAGTTCTAATACCAAAAGTTGCCAATCCAAATGAGATTAATCATTTCAGACTTATAAGCTTTTCCAATGTTTGTTATAAAATTATAGCAAAAATTCTTGCTAATAGGCTTAAATCTGTCCTTCCCAACATCGTCTCTTCATGCCAATTTGCCTTCCTACCTGGGCGCCTTATTCAAGATAATACTATTTTGGCCCAAAAAATATTTCATTGCATGAAAAAAAGAAGGGGAAGAACAGGTCAAATGGCTATCAACATTGATATGGCTAACGCTTTTGATTCTATGGAATGGTCATTTCTCCTTGGTATCCTGAAATATGCGGGCTTTAAACAACAATGAATCAATTGGATCAAAGAATGCATCACCACGGTGACCTATTCAATTATCATCAATGGCTCCCCGCAAGGTTTCTTTCATCCTTCCAGAGGTCTACGACAAGATGATCCATTATCGCCCTTCCTCTTCATTCTTGGTACTGAAGTCTTGTCTAGACTCATTACTCAAAAAGAACAATCCAAGGGTATCAAGCTCTCTATTAATGGTCCTTGCATTACCCATTTTCTTTTTGCTGATGACTTGTTTTTGTTTGGGTTAGTATCTGCTATTAATGCGAAAAAATTCTCTGATTGACTGAAGATTTACAATCAATGGTCTGGTCAAAGTATTAATGAAACCAAATCCTCTCTCCATTTTAGCAAAACCGTTACACTTGCTTCTATCAATGAGATTAAAAGCTCCTTCAATTTTAGAATCCCCCCCCCCCCCCCTCCCAAATTCCAGATATCTAGGGTTACCTCTCTCAAATGGAGCTGATAGGAATTTTTTTTTTTGAGGATGTAATGGAAAAAGTCCAAAACAAACTTTAGGGTTGGAAATCTAAGATTCTATCTCAAGCTGCGAAAATAGTTCTCATAAGAGCAGTTGCAAGCTCCATTTCGTCGTATGTGATGTCATCCACTCTTGTTCCCAAAGCAATAACAAAGAACCTGGACTCTCTTTTCCGTAGATTCTGGTGGGGGTTTGAAGACAAAGAAAAAGAAATTCATCCCAAAATCTTTCTATCTGCATTCCTAAATCGTTAGGAGGTCTTGGAATCAGAATCATGTCTTCTTTTAATTCTGCTCTGGTTTTGAAAAATGTTTGGTATCTTCTCAATAGTCCAAATAGTCTTTCGAAGGAGGTCATCTCAAAAAAATATCTTGGCTCTAAAACTTTTTTTGAAGCTACTCTTAAAGTTTCCGATTCTCGGTTCTGGAAAAGTTTGCTTAAACAGAGAGAATTTATGAGATCTAGCACTTGCTATCAAATCAATAATGAGAGTTCTACTAAGGTTTGGACAGACCCCTGGATCCCCACCATTCACAAATTCATCCCTGATCCAAATCCTAAAAACAATCTGGATCCTGATCTAAACATGACTGTCTCGAAACTCATTCTAGAGAAACCTAGACATTGGAATGTTCTTCTCCTCAATACTCTTTTTTCGGATCATTCCTCTAGAGAAATCCAAAAAATCCCCTTGGCCAATCATAATTTTTAGACTGTTGAAGATAAGATCAATTGGATTCATCATTCCTCTGAAAAATTTTCAATCAAATCAACTTATGCCGCCCTTATCAAGGATAACAATCCTCCAAACCCCAACAATCAGACCCTCACTTGGAAGAATTTATGAAAATTGAAAGTGCAGGATAGATTCAAACTTTCTTCTTCTTTTTTTTTTTTTTTTCCTGGAAAACAAGCCATGATATCCTTCCTACCAAAGCAAAGATCAACCATGTCAGACCTCTTGATGAAGAGCAAATTCTCTGTCCGTTATGCAACACAGAACCAGAAGATATCTCCCATCTTTTCTTCAATTGCATTTACTCTAGAATCTTGTGGAGGCACTCTGATTGGCCAATTGACATTTCTTCTTTCTCAAGACAGTCCATTCTTATTTGGTTAAAAAACATCCTCAATACTTCAGCTGTCCTAAAAATTCCTGAGGAAGAAAGTCACTCCTTCCAACTTTTTGCTCTAATAGCTATGGATAATATCTAGTTTCTTAGAAATCAAACAATCCATAATCAGGTTCCCTCCTCTCCAACACATTTTTTCCTTCATAGAGTCAGTTTTCTCAATTTTCAACCAACATTTAGCTGCTTGGGTAAATGTTAAAGCTCAATCACTCCAAATGGAACCAAGGCATCTTCTAGCAGGTCATTTTCTCATCAGATTTGATGTTGCAGTTCGGGCCCAAGGTTCTGTAATAGTAACCATATGTTGGAATGACTCAGGAGAAGCTATTTATGCAATTACTAATTTCATATGCAGTGTCAGTCCAAACTTAGGAGAAGCCAAGGTTGCCTTGATGGCAGTTACTGAAGCAAAAAGATTGGGTCTGCAAAAATTTTATTGGAAGGAGACTCAAGCACCACTATAGAGGCATCATCCAACTCTGTTGTTGTACAAGATTGGACTATGATCCCAACCATGGGTGATATCAAGCATCATCTCACTTCCTTCAAAGAATGGAGAGTTAGGAAAATACATCGTTCAATGAATCGATGCGCGCACAATTTGGCGCAATGGGCAGAGGTGACGCAAGCCTACGACAACATCCCCCAATCCAAATTCTTCATTCTCTGTTGTTATTTTATAGTGAAAATGATTCACCTCTGTATAATTATTATTATTATTATTATTATTATTATTTTTTATCTTGGACAACTTCTGATGTACTAGGTTTCTGTTTCTATTTATAAAAATACTAGTGTACTTGAAGAATAAAAAAAAAGTAAAGTAAAGTAAATATCAGATAAAATTCTCCAAATTTTCCATTTCCCGAAATAGGTAGAACATGTATTCTTGCATCATGTCCAGAATTTTAAAGGCAAAAGTCATTCCAATAAAGGAAAGCAAGCACATCAGCTTAGAAATTTTAATGAAGGGATCGACTCGAAGATTTTAGGAACTTAAACATCATGATGCTGTTCATGTTCTTTCATTAAAAGAGCACATTAATGCTAGCTTTTTTTTTTTTTTTTTTTAAGCATAAACAAACAAACAGATAGTACAAACACTTATATGCAGACGATGATAGTAATCATCATCATTATTAGACCATCCACATGCTCATAAAAAACACGTGGCGTACCAGTACACCATGATCTAGCTTGCTACCTCAATAATTGGTGAAGAGAAAGTAATATAATATAGGAATACATGCATGCCTTTTTCTGAGATTAAGGATTTCGGCTGCATACACTGGGTATCATTTTGCACACATGGCACATCATGATTGTGGGTGTCGGACCAAAATACCATCCACATGAAGTACTAAGATCGATCCCACTCGAGCTATCAGGGGGAAATAAAACTTCAGCCCCATTTAATAACAGTACTATATATAATGCTTGTGTTTTCGACGTACCTCAAAAGCTCGGAAATTTTATGATTAAATCATAAATCTAAAGCAATTTTGTACAACTACCGGCCGGCATCTTACCATCATATGGTTCATGGCATAAATATTCACTTCTCTCTCTCTCTCTCTCTCTCTCTCATACTATGTATATATATATATATATATATACATATAACACATGTTCAAGCGATCTATGGAGTTTGTCACAGATGTCATGCCTGGCCTAGCTGTTGATAAACATGAATTGCCAGTACAAAAAGGAACAAAAGAAAAGACACGCGTTGTGTCCAACACTCCCAACCACAAGATGCATGGATATATTAATAGTACTACGCAATTAAGCACTTGCCCTAACTATTTGGCACTACAAAGATTCATGGTTTGTTTGTTTTCACAATAACTCTCAATTCATATTATTTAATTATTATAATTTTATCAAATTCTTATACAAAATAAAATAAATAATTTAATTTTTTTAAATCTCAAAATAAAAATAATATTAAAAAAATATATTTTAATAATATTTATTTAACTTTTAACTTTAATTTCAGTTCATTTCATCACATCTTATCTCATCTGTAAAAACATATTCTAACAATGTCATGATCATTATCATCATTATATACGCATAATAATCACCTCGACACTACACATGTTAAAACTATATATAACTTTGTTTTTTAACATTTTCTAGATACATATGGACCATACTACTAATAAAATCAAGCAATAATTGAAAGAATATCTGCTAATTCTGGCTAGTGATAAGGGTACTATATTCAGCCTTTCATCGACTATTCAAATGCATGGAGAGAATGTTTATACAGATATAATAATATACATGATCAGTACATTTTAATAAATAAGTCCACTGAAAACTGGTGGAGTTGCCACGTTGGCATCCCACCTGTTATATATAAGGAGATGGAGTTCATTGCAGCTAGCTATAGCTAGCTCAGAGAGCACAAACAAATTAAAGATATTCATCCCCGGCCCTCTATCTAGTACTATAATTTCTCCATCATTTTTTGTCTTTTTTTGTGATATGTCGGTGAAGATAGCGTCCGAGTTCTTGCCAGAGCTGCCACTTACAGCAGTGGGGAACTTGGTGGCGGTGAGAGAGTATGAAGAGAGAGATAGGGTGGCGGTGGAAGTGTTGGAAAGACAGTGTGAAGTGGGGCAGCAGGAGCAGGGCAAGGCCTCGCTTGTCACTGACCTATTGGGCGACCCCTTATGCCGAGCCCGCAACTTGCCATTACACATCATGCTGGTATTTGATCTCATCATTTCATCATTAATTTCGACCGAACGTTGGTTGTATTTTATGAACTACTATATTGGGAAAAAAAACTGTGTGATGTAGACGTGACTGATCGATCTTTTGTTGTGCTGTTTACATTTGTCGATCCAAAAAGCTGTCTGTACTCAAGTTTGGAAACGTACAGTACTCTGTTGTCATGTATAATATATATATATGGAAGAAAGTTACCGTTAATCTTATATTTTGAATTCTAAAACGGACAAGAAAGTTAATTACAGAGTTGGATATATAGTACTGTATCTTTTTGACTATTTTGTAGTAGTTATGTTATTTTAGATCTAATTATTGTTTTCTGTTCTCTGATATGAACATGCAGGTCGCGGAGTATGGAGAAGCAGAGATTGTGGGGGTGATAAGAGGGTGTGTAAAAACCGTGACAAGAGAGAATTCAGTGTACGTAAAGTTGGCTTATATTCTGGGGCTACGGGTCTCCCCCACCCACAGGTTCTCTCTCTCTCTCTCGCTCTCTCATGTGCGTGCTTTCTAGATTCTAATGGCATTGCCATCCCATAATAAAAAGACTAAAAGAAGGGAGAAGATTAGATTCGACAATAAAGAGATCAGCGTAATCTTAATTCCTAGTATCAAGGAAACGATCGAAAGCAGATCAGAAAATGCAGCTGGCTAGCATGTCATTATTCATAGAAGAAGAATCCGAGAATTGGAAAAAAAGAAGAAGAAGAAGAAGAAATAGAAAAGAAAACCCGAAACAAAACAAAACATTGGTGGACCGTACCGTGTCTCTGATCTCCCTCTTTGTGGGACCATAGCCCTGGCGAACCAATTTAGCACAAGTACGAACAAGAAGACAGAGACAATACAATATCTTATTGTTTGATCTTTGTTATTAATGTAGTATTATGATCAAAGTCATCATCTTTTGAAGGAAAAAAAAAAAAAGAGAATCCTTTATCTAGCACAGGGCGCAACAAATGATTTAAAACCCCGCGTCTAGTGGGGTGTGTCCTAAATAATTGGGCTTTCTTAAAATTCTCCATTGAGTGTGGACTGAGATCATGAAATATATACTGTTTTTTCCATAGTACTCTGCAAATTAAATGTTATTTTATAGAAAATGTTTTCTGTTTCCCCAAAGTAAAAAGCCCCTCGAAAATGCCTCACATTTTAGTCATTTAAATATGTTTTTCTCGACATGCTCCAGATAATGGCAACTATTTTCTAATCAAATTCCGCATTAGAAGGAACCTTGAGATGACCAACAATATTCTTCAGTTCTCTCAAGCACTTTCTCTAAAAACTCAACCACAATTAATACATCTAACGCATGATTTGCAACTTATTTGCTTACAGGAAGCTTGGAATTGGCACAAAACTGGTTCGAAAATTAGAAGAATGGTGCAAGCTAAATGGTGCAGAGTATGCATACATGGCCACCGACTGCACCAACGAGGCCTCTATCAATCTATTTACCAAAAAATGTGCATACATGAAATTTCGCACGCCCACCATGCTAGTGCAGCCTGTCCATGCTCACAAGAAAGCAATTGGGTCAGGCCATGCAATAGTTAAACTCACACAAGAAGTTGCTGAATCAATTTATCGTGCCATCTTTGCGAATTCAGAGTTCTTTCCTAGAGATATAGACAACATATTACGGAACAAGCTCAATCTGGGCACATTCATGGCTCTCCCCAAGAAGTTCCTTCCTAAATGGGATCCAAAAACAGGCACTCTTCCCCCAAGTTTCGCAATCCTAAGTGTGTGGAACACCAAGGAAGTGTTCAAGCTGCAAGTGAAGGGCGTGTCGGCCTTAACGTACTTATGCTGCATGGGGACTAGGTTGTTGGATGCATGTATGCCATGGCTAAAGTTGCCTTCATTTCCCGACGTTTTCAGACAATTTGGGGTGTACTTTTTGTACGGGCTACACATGGGAGGTCAATATGCATCACGTCTCATGAAGTCCCTATGTGCATTTGCACATAACATGGCTAGGGATGATGTTGGATGTGGGGCCGTGGTGGCCGAGGTGGGCCAGCGGGACCCAGTTCGGGAGGCAATCCCTCATTGGAAGAGATTTTCTTGGGCCGAAGATATGTGGTGCATTAAGAAGCTTGTAGATGCGAAGCAAGATGCAAGTGATCATGAAAAATTTGAGCCATCTGATAATTGGATCAAATCCCAATCGTCTTCATCAGTGATTTTCGTTGATCCACGTGACTTTTGACAACTTTTTTTTTTTTTTCTTTTGGCTTGATCACTAACGCTTGTATCTTGCATATATGTTTCCTCAAAGGAGAAAAAAGAATGTCCGTATGTAGTACTGTTGGAGCATGTTTTCCAGTTGTATGGTGGAAGCATCTAATGAAAGATTAACGTTCTTAATTACGTACTTGTGACTAAGTTGTGACATGTTGTCCAGTTGTAAGGTGCAAGCATCTAATCAAAGATTAATAAAAACAGGTTCCCGATATAATTGGTAATTATAATTAATCATGGTTCTGTTTGTTTGATATTTTTGTGAGAAATATATCAATGATTCCTTGATCAGGCTTTTGATCAGTTTAATCTCACCCCTCGCCCTTTTGTGAAAAGAATATGGTATAAACCGATCGATGAGTATAATAATTAAGATACCATATATATTTTATATATATATATATATATATATATATATCTCCCCAAATCTATTCTTCGAAATTCTAATTAATGACTAGAATATCCAAATAACATGCAGTAACCGTACCAATTAATAATTGTGGGAATATATATATATATATATATATATATATGGTGGCCGGCGCATGGGATTAATATTATTGGTTCAAATACATTTTTTTTTTCCGGTTTCATGGGTTCCGATCTTAATTAAGGAGGGAGAGAGAGAGAGAGAGGGAGAGAGAGAGAGAGAGCCCATGACTAGTTGCAATTCATGTCTAAGCTATATATTAATTTGACTAGCCAACAGAAGTGATCATGTTAACGCAAAAATGGTGGATGTGGTCAATGCATGTGCGAGCACTTTTACTTACGGGTTGTTTTTAATACTCATATATAGTTGAATGTAGTGTACGTAATATATATATATATATATATATATATATATATATATAGCTTGATTAAGTATGTACTTAGGAAAGGTAATTTTCTTGGTATCAACTATAAAGACATTTTCTGACTTTCATATGGACAACTTGCAACCCCCACACACAAACACATATACTTCATGAGGACATGATGATGATCCACTTGCAATAAATACATATCGGGAAGAATATACATGTTTTAGCCATAAAGAGATCTCATAAAAATAAATTCATACACTGACGTAATTTGATTTGGTATATTAGATTGTAAATCTATTTTTATTGTATAGTAGATCTAACGTATCATATAGAACCATGCCAATTAATTTATGAATTTATTTTTATGAAATCTCTTTGTAATTATAGTATTTATCTAAAAAGAACATTAAAGGATCAGAGAATTAGGAAGAGAAACCGACGAGGGGAAATATGCACGTGTTGGCTACTAAGCTATATAGATCATTCAAGCTGATTTTTTGAATTCCATAATGATATCACGATGCAGATCACACATGACCGCGCGCTAGACATATATATATATATATATAGCTCCACTAGCTAAAGTAATAGAATATTGTAAACCAGATTACTAACTAGAAACTAATAATTATATTATATATGTTAAGTACTAGAGCCTTAAATATATAATCATAAACGTACGTGTCATGATAGAATCACTTAGTCTTTAGGTCCCCATGCACCTACTCAACAAAAACCCTTTCGGCAAAAGAAGATCAATACGAACCCAATTGTGATGAATTAGAATCAAATTAATAAACAAATTAAGTACACAGATTAATAATAAAATCAATATTCTAAAACAATTTGTTATTATTTTTTTACGAAGAATAATATTAATATTAATGTTAATGTGCGTGGCTGGCTGGCTAGCTAGGTGTCAACTTTAAACTCCACTAGGAATGCCCTAGGACTAGTAGCAAACAAGTGTCAAAATGTCACCGGAGAAACTGGGACCAAGCTTGCACTAAGGCAGGTCCAGTGCCTAGTTGGAAAAGGCAACCCATTTTCCCTCATTCCTGCTTATTTTAGGCGTTGATGATCGATCTCTATGATCAGTGTCTTTCTTTTCATGCATGCAAACTAATGGACCGCAAAAACTGGCAAATTCACATGCACCATCGAGTAAAATAGTTGAAGTTGGCCGAGAATATTGTCCGGGTTTTTGATATATGGTTGCGTCCGGAACAACAGCTAGCAGCCTTCCCATTTGCCAAAGGGATTTAGCTGCATTGTGGTGAATGGTATCTTGCTATTATATATTTACTTATGAGAAATGCTTTGGGTCCTGAATTCGGGACTCAAAAAGTGTCCCGAATGAACTTTTTTTTTTTTGTTATTTAATGATTAAGAAAGTGTTTTTTAATGATGTTATGAATTTTTTTTATTTTTTTAAAAATGTTTATGATAATTAAAAAAATACATAAATAAAAAAAAATAAAAAAAAAATAAAATGCACTATTCGATAGCCTAATTTGAGATACTTTTTCGATCGTTCTAGCAGAACTCTTTACTTATTGCCATACATTATATAATATATAGGATTCTATCTCCCAGGCCAATATTTTTTTACTTATATCTCCTAAGAAAGGAGTGAAACTGAGGCTTCGTTTGGATCATTAACCACTCTCAACTCATCTCAACTCATCATTACAATTTTTTCAAATCCCAACACAAAATATAATAAACAATTCAACTTTTTCAAATTCTAAAATAATAATAATATTAAAAAATAATATTTTAACAATATTTTATCATCTCAACTCAACTCAACTCAACTCACTTCAACATCCAAACTCAACCTGAATGCATGGGGAATGGACAGGTGGACGTTGTTTGATGACTAGCATGTGTACGTATAGCTATGATAGACTAAGATCTAGTGTGGATGTTGAGATCGGATGATAAATATGTGAATACTAATGAAATTATTTGAATTCATATGTTTTATTAAGTTTTGAGAAATGAGAGAAAAAAAATCGAATAAAAATATTATTAGAATATAATGTTTTTAATAATATTTTTATTTTGGGATTCGTAAAAGTTGAGTTGTTTTTTGTGTTTTGTTTGAAAGTTTGAAAAAGTTGTAATAATTAAGTAATGAAATGAAAAAGTTTAAAGTTTAAAATTTAAAATTAAATAATATTTATATTTGAGTGATGTTTAAAAAAAAAATTAGATAAGAGGGTATTGCTCTTTATGCGAGGTGCGAGCTAAGCTCAAAGTGCTTTGAGATCATGTGGAGTAGCATACATTTCAAGATAGTTTGAAGAATGCAATGAATTTAGTTGGAAAAAATGAAAAAGAAAATAGAAGGAAATGACCTCGATTCTTGTGAGAATGTGGATGAGAATTGAGATCAGTTCACAAAAGGCACATGTTGGTTAAGGTTCCGCTTTGAAGAACATATATAGCACAAGTAGTGACAGGTAAACAAATTGCGATTTCGATTCCTTACTATTTTTATAAAGAGTTATTAATTGGAGCAAATAGATGATCGGTAACATAAACAATATATAGCGTTTTGTTTTTTGTTTTTTTAACTATTACACTAAGCGTTTGATGTTGATCTCAAAATCTGAATCCATGCATGCATCTTCTAAATTTCATTAACTACTCCCACGAAAGCAGAGGTGGTGTGGTTTTCTTCTTGATGCTAGTGAAAGTATCGCATAAATACTCTACCTAAGGTTTAAGGACCACTCTATAGTTTGAGAATGTTACCTAAAAGCTCCTATTCTACCAAGTTATGCTAAGATATGGGTCAAAAAGCTTGAATTTCATCAAAAAACTATATGCTCTTGATAATGCAATCTTACTTTCTAATGGATGTTCGATTCGTCTTTTGGGGTAAGCAATAGGAATATAATTTGTTCTTTTAAGAACATTCTGTTTATTCGACTCAAATAAAATCGGGTAAATATATATCTCTAAATCGATGAGATCAACATAGTTAAATTTCAGTGGAAGACACGACAATGATGCATCTTTTTCATGTTCTTTGTTCGATAGGTTGATTGCTTTTTAAGCTACCATTTTTTGTGATTCCTCTTTAGTCCCCTCAACATCAAATTTTACAATGTAACTAAAAAATTGTTCCTAGCATTCAGCCACAAGGTTTCGTTAGGTCTTTTATAACACAATCGAGACTACCGTCTCGATGATTGATTTCACAAAATTATTTGTGACTTCATAGGAAGGAAACCGTTAAAAGGTTCAACTCGGAATCTCAATATAATATTCAATTCATTTCAACGGTTGCACCTTTATACAATTATGAATGACACTGCATCCCCCCCTTCATCAATACGGGTAACAATATTAGCGCATTGCACCTGACGTGCTGGAGACATCAGATTTGCAGTTATCTACAGTTAAAAGAGAGGACACCAATTGGGTGACACGTAGGCACGCCAGAGGTGGTACGTGCGGCTCTCACAGCATGTCAATGGAGGAATAATGAGTTACTGGGGGCAAATGAGAGGATTGGGAAAAGGAGAATAAATTGGAGGAGAGGAAAAGGAGAGAACCCAACCGATACAGCTAGAGGAAAGGAGAGAAGTCTCACGAGGGAGATCAGGAGATGCTCTGAGTAAAGCTCAGCTTCGAAAACAGATGACTTTCTACGTTCACTGGCATTACTGCAGGAAAACAGGAAAATAAAAAACTGGCTGCAGACGTAGTACCCTGTTAATATGTTACGATCACTTGTATAAGAGGAGCCAGTTTCACGCACTAATTTTAATGCAACACTTCCAATTTACTATTGTTTATTTAATAGAAAATGGTAGGGAAAATGGAACGAAAAAGGATGAAAGGAGAAAAAAAAGTGGCAATTTTGACGCAATTCGAGATGGTCAACCTTCAAGACAAGTTTTTCCAAATGGAATGAGATGAGATGAGATGAATTGAAATAAAAATTGAAAGTTGAATAAAATATTATTAGAATATATATATTTTTTAATATTTTTTTTGTTTTGAAATTTGAAAAAGTTAGAATTGTTTATTTTATTTTGTATGAAAATTTGATAAAGTTGTAATGATTAGATAAAATAAAATAAGATGAGATGAGTAGAAATGTTTCTTAAAAACATACGAGGCCTAAACTTTTCCGAATGAGAATTCATTACAAAGAAATTGGGTATTATTGGGCCACTGATTCTTACGAAAATTCTAACTTCCCGCCCCAGTACTGTACAAGTAATCAGAGTTTTGGAACGAACAAACCTGTTTTATTTACCAGAGTAGGCTCATGATCAGGCGGAGACCCCACCATGGTTGTTATGAATCGGATGATATAAGCTTCTAACGGTCACAATTGAAATGATTTAGCACGTCATAGAAATTTAATATAATTGTCAACAAGTTACGCTTGGTTTCAGGTACAAGTTCAGCAGGAAGCAGACCAGCTTAAGACACCATATCCTAAATTTCAACAATGCTGTTGCCTATTCCAGGCTGCAAATGAGAAGGGATTGGAAATCCCTTGATAATTTACCTAAGTTATGATTACAGATCTGATCTGCGTTGTATGTCTCAAGGTGCATATTGTCAACACTGAGTGCAGTAGTGCTTGCTGTATTACTCACATTGTAGAAGCCTTTGCAAAACCTGAAAATCTGGAGAACTCGTCTTGTAGTAGAGCCTGGGGGTTACCCTGTTCGACCTATTCAAGGGCAGAGAACAAGGAATATGATTTAAAGAGGTTTATGCGATATAAAATGGCAAGGAGGCGTTTCGCCAATGCTACCAATTAGACTAAAGGATCAGATGACATTTCATCAAATTCACAAATGATTGAGACGTGCCCATTTTTTATACTTATTTTACTAACGTAAAGAGCATACTGAAACTGGATATATCAGCCCTCAAATGTGTGGAGGAACAAAGGGACCTGTTCATAAACTTGATCACCAATTTGGTTGGAAGAGCAGTTGACATCCATTTCAGGCCCCAGTTTATTCTTATCAAATAAAGCTGGATGGTAGTGGTAGTCCCGCATTGTGCATCAAGAGACTACCCAATATGGTGAAGGTCGAAATTGTTAAATACCAACAGTTTAAGAGAGTGTAATCAATGGAAGAACAGCACGAAATATGCATACCAACATAAACAGAAGAAACAATTATATTCATTAATTCAAGATTTCATCTCTAAGTTATTATGATTTATTAGGCTCATCCTCAGCATTTGGTAGCTGCTATCAGAGTCCACTTAACAAGATATCGATGTTAGCTAAAATTCGAACAGATTTCTTCTCATTTGGGAAATCTAATGGATGGGGAAAAACAAATGAATCAACAACAGCAGCAGCAGCAATAATAATAAATGCACAGAAGCAAGTTGCACACTGATGCATACTAAGGCACACCAAGATAAAGCATACCAGGATCCCATTGTCAAGAATCAGAATGTTGTCCACGTTCACAACCATTGAAATGCGGTGAGCAATTGTAATCACTGTCACACCTCTGCATTCAGTGGAGATCGCATTTTGTATTGCTGATGCTGTTTGGGTGTCAATATTAGCCGTGCACTCATCCAAACACAATACCTGAAAATCTTGATAGTGTTAGTAATTTACATATTTCTCTACATATGATCTCCCCAACCCTTTTCCCTACATATGTAGTCCCTTCCCCATCCTAAGAAAATTAAAAACAATCAACCACCCATCCACCCACACAAACATATATAAATGCTACTTCAAGCGTACAAAAAACATTATGGCCCTCTATTCCTTATGTTTCCCACTCTTTT
Organism: Juglans regia; assembly: GCF_001411555.2. Taxonomy (NCBI): domain Eukaryota; kingdom Viridiplantae; phylum Streptophyta; class Magnoliopsida; order Fagales; family Juglandaceae; genus Juglans; species Juglans regia. Next base: position 47,173,772 of record NC_049907.1, read on the forward strand.
ATTTTCATCTATTGTTTTGCTAGAAAAAAAATTCTCTGTTCAATTTCTCACGGATCACAGAGAGAATGAACATGTCAAATTATAAAATAGATAATTAAATGAACTTCTTCCTATCAGTATAGGCTTTTGGAACAATTGGTAATTTAGCATGGTATCACAATACAGTTCCTCAGTTTGGATTCCATATTTTGCATCCATTTTAAACAAATATTTCATGTGTTGGGCCCATGTGCTAAGGGATGATTTAGCTGACACGTGAGGTGAATTTTTAAAATATAAGTAAATAATTAAATTCACATCTTACCATTAGCTTAAGTTCACGGTACAAATGTTGCTTTGTAAGAAACATAGATGATGTGAAAGTAACGCAGTCTGTGAACTCAAAACGCACCACAGTAGGAGAGCTGATAGGAAGTACTAACGATGAAAACTCATGTAAGTTTAACATGACCCGCAAGGAAACAGAAATTTCTCTGAGCAGAATGTTTTCAAAAGAAGAAAGCCAAAATCTCTGGAATATAATGATTCAACTCAAACTATCATTGTTACCATGCTAGATGGACATGCTGGATTTCTGTTGCAAACCTAAGGAGTAGGGTTAGACATCTAAATCTGGTTCTTTATATTAATTTAAATCATGAAAAAGCAAATGTAATGCTTGGAAGATTTATAAGAGATTTATTTCCCTAAATCATTTATAAGTGCCTTTCATGCTTAAATTAATTCACCCTAGGACTTTCTGCTTGTAACTGAAGTACTTGGTGTTGTTTCTCAATCAGGAAAATATGACCTTTGTAGACTTGAGAAGTGCACGAGCAAGGCAAAGCAGCTGCCGTTGCCCGACAGAAAAGGACATCCCAGCTTCCTTTATGCAAACATCCAGCCCTCCCGCTGCTTCTACTTCATCCTTGACATGGCATTTCTCCAAAACCTTCCAAATTTTGAAGTCTTCATTCACCCGGAATGGATCTAGATTATCCCTAGAGATTTGCAAGAAAAACATTAGTTGGTGTGACCAAATGATAATGAAACCAGAACATAGATAATACATATATATCTGAAAGAAAACACAACAGCAAATATCATATGAACATAAGACATAAAATTGCATGGAACATGTAGCATTTCCATACATTACCTTATTGATCCGTCAAATAAGAATGGACTCTGAGGAACAACAGAGAAATGTGAACGGAGGTCTCTAACAGGAACGTCGGCTATGTTTATTCTGTCCACCAGAATACATCCACCACAAATTGGAGTAAGGCGGAAAAGGGCATTCAAGACACTCGATTTTCCAGCACCTGTTCTGCCAATGATTCCAACCTGAAAAAGGATCAAGGGAAAATGTCAATGATATGGTAAGAATAAATCAAGTAAAATCTGAGGATCAAGGGAAAAACAACAACGATGTAGTAGAAATGATCAATCAAAGGGTTTTAAATACAGTACAAGATTGAATAATCTACACCAAGCAGAGCAAATGAACTGACCTGCATCCCTTCCCCAATTGTAAAAGTAATATCACAAAGTGCAGCAGGCAAAGATGGCATGTATCTCAAAGTAACCTTTTTAAATTCAATCAGTCCTCGACATGGCCAATCGGGATTGAGAGATTGGGATCCATGCAGTTCTTCTTGAGGAATGTCCATATACTGGAGAGAATATAAGCAAAGTATGTCATCGGAAGGAAAGTATCTATGGAAGGAGGTATATTGTAGTACCTGAAGAGTTCTTTCAACAGAAACCATTTCCTTCTCTGTTTCAGTAAAACTTGTTAAAAAGCTCCCCAACAAAGACACTATTGGAGCTGCATAGGAGAGAGCCAATCCTACCTGTAAAAGAACACATCACTTTCCATTCTCTTCAGGTTTTCACAATGTACGAAGTACTCAGTACAACACTTAAAGCATCTAGTTGTTTGAATGTTAAAGGTAGACAAAATTGGAATGTAAAAGGATGGTTTGAAGATATATGAGGAGCAGAACATACCAGCCCTGGGGTGCCAAAACTAACAGGTAAACCACCATGAGATCCAATAACAGCCATCAGGGCAATAAATGAGATGATAACTGCTGCTAACAACTGGAGGAATATGACTGGTTACCATAATCGTCACAACAGGTTATAGATATTATCTTACAACAATAAGCATACGGTATAAAAGGTGTGCTTTCCATTTTAAATGTTCCCATTTCTCCATTTTGAAAAGTTAATAACAAATTATAACTGTCATTCTACACCACAAACATAAATTTCTCTCAAGTATTCCTCGCTATAATGATTAACCGCCCTTTAAGCTAAGCACTGAAAGGCTAATATTTAAAAAAGGTGGTAGGATTAATAAGTTTCAAGACATTGATTACAATCAGTTAATTATTGACTTTCTCAAGAGGATAATCGCTGTGGGACACAGAGGGGTGTTTCAGATCCTGGACGCAGCCTAATTAATAGAACATCAGAGTAAACTAGCTTTTAACTGCACAATATCAGATGTCAGTAAACAAACTGTCCTTGAGTCATTTAAACTCTAGTGATGTACCTGAAGCCGTAGGGAAAGCCACAAACTTGCTGTCAATTCTGTGTAAGAAGTTTGCTGATACAAGGCAACATGTCGAGCGAAGGTGGCCAAGAAAAAGTCCTACTCAAAACCAGCATTGATTGATTTTGTTAGGATATCAATAAAATAACTAAAGCCAACTCTTTCCATGAATTCAAACTTTTGGGAAAAAAAAATGATAATTTAGCATGGTATAAAAGTAGTAATCTTGACTTTGAACCTTGATTCCACTATAATCCTCATTTCATTTAAATATTCCACATGTTATACAAACTTATTAAGAGAGTGTGATCCACTCGTGAGAGAAACGTAAGAATATTAATTATGATTAATTCATCTTTTTTCATAAGATTAACTTTTTAGGACAATTGATAATGTGACTTCCAAAATTTTATCCATTGTGATTGTCAACAAGAATTGTACATCATACTCAACAAAAATGAATGTGAAAACAAGATTGGCAGAGTAAATCAATTAAAAAGGATCACTGCCTGCTTAAATAAGAAGAATAAAAAAAAGAAAATAACGTTGTAGCATTACAATAAATTTACCATACCTATGACAACTATATTTTCTATAATATTGAAATTTTACAACATCCATAACATATGAACAGAGAAGGAAACTATTCAAGGGTTGAGTTCTCGCAATCTTTTCATATTCTCTCTCTAGTTATCAATGACTCATGGTATCAAAGCACCGATGCAAAACCAACCCTCAGTTCATAATTTTTTTCATCTTTCATTCTTTCCATTTCTCTTCACCTTTCTCATTAATCTCTCTTCCAAACGCTAAGAAACTTCAATTACGATGATTCGAAGAGATTCCAATTGTAGCATTGACCAACCTTTTGTAATATAAACTTAGATGAGACTTGTGTTTTCCTCAAGTTGTTACAAATTGCATGAAAACCAATCTCAGCTAGAAGTGTGGGGCTTGAGTCATGTTACTTGCAATGGAATAGCTTGATAAAGACATCATGGTTTTGAGGAGGGAGATTGGCTTGTCCTTTTTTAGTACAAACCCAGATGTTGCTTGAGTTTTCCTTAGGTCTTTACAGTATAGCTCCCTCACACCAAGACACAACAATATTTTATTTGCACGAGGCATCATACACAGTGGTTTTCCCAAGGCAAGGTTGCACCTAATATTGTAATCGTAAGGCCAGTATGAGTTGTCGGTCTTTCTTCACATGTTCGTCTAGAAGTTTCACCAAACCTTTATATTTTAGAATTTGTTGCTTAAATTACTAAACTTTATAAGGCTAAGGTACCATCATTAGATCTAACAAATATAAAGCGTACAAAACTTTGTACAGATGAATTATAAAAAAAAAAAAAAATCAAAGTGGTATTTACTAAAACATATAAATTGCTCTTGTTATATGTGTCTCAAACACATATAAGTAGTCCAAGATCTTCTACTGAACCTCAAAAGAATCCAGAGTTTAAGCAATTCCGTGAACATGTTTGTAAATTGTAAGCATCTAACATGTATGTGTGTGTTTGAGTCTTCCTTCTTCAATTCCTTTTTCCCCTTCTTGTCATTCCAGGTGACTGTTTGTCTACCACAATGATTAAGATAGATTATATGAAAACAACATACAAATATCTACCTCAGACTTGAATCCCCTTATAGTTGACGACCCATCAAGTGTCTCTGTGAAGGATGCATATATGGGAGATCGAGAAACACTGTCCAGTCTTCGCAGTTCCCGTGATGTTGACCTGTAGAAAAACTGAATAATTTCTACTAAGTCGACAGCTTGGTAGTCTAAGACTTATTCTTTCCTTGTACAGAATGAGTTGTACCATAAAATTCACTAGTCATTCATCACATTAAATTTCTTTTTTCTATAGTGCTAAATCAAGTCAGTTCTACAAATAAAGTATATTTGAACCATGAACATCATTCCCATGAATTAAAAATATGATACAAATAATTCTCATCCCCAATTATTTCTCATCCTTGAGTAAGCAACTGCCGTAATTACACAAGAAAGCAACTTTAGAATGCAGCACCTAGCGTCTTAATCTCATACATTGAAAAGTTGCTGCGTAATTAGCATTACACAGAGTGAACTACCCCGGTTATTAGATTGTTAAAAAGCAAGCTCAGATAAATTCTAGTTTCCAAAACTTAATTGAGCTTCCTTTTCTGCCTATCTAAGATATTTCAATGCCCATTCAACAATATGTAGGCTATATCTTCATCATTAATTCTAAGCAGTCCCAAATACATTCTCGTAAAACTTACATCAACCACGGATGTATATAACCTAAGTGGGGATTTAATATGGTATCAAAGCAAAGGTCTTTAATTCGAATCCTGACTCGACACTTTACCCCATTTCAATTGAATATTCATGTGTTGAACCCATTTATTAAGGAGGAGCCCAGCTCATATGTGAGGGAAGTGTTCGAATATAAATTAAATGATAAATTTACCTCTTCCCATTACTACCAAAAATATATATATATATTCCATCAACATGAGCTTTTAGGACAAGTAGTGATTTTTAAAATATCAACATACTTAATGATATAGAGAAGTACCTGAAGCTTGCTGTAGATATACCAAAATGGCAACAGCAAGAGCAAGAAGAGAACCTACATATATACAAAAAGCGTTCAATAACATTTTTTAAGATAGTTAAAAGTGGATTTCTGGAAGAGCATACAAGCAAAGTGGACAAACTCGTTGGATACCTGTACATATGACAAAACTATAGCAATTCCCAGCAGGCCAACAAAATTGGCTAGGAGAATGTTGAGAATGAATGGAAGGGAGTCATCAATTGTGTAGAGATCAGAAGAGAACCTACAAATATAAAAATAAAAAGCCTGGGGGTATATATAAAATACTAAAACAATCTCCCGAAGGTATGTTATTCTAACCTGTTGAGTATCCTTCCGCCTGGTGTCTGATCAAAGAATTGGACAGGCGCATTGATAAGCTTATAAAGCAGTGTGTCATGCACCTTCACCGCAGCTTGTAAGCCCCCAAATGCAAATGAGAATGCCCTCACCAATGTAAGAAAGGAATTTATCATACAAAAGATGAAGAGTATGACCTGCACAATCAATTACAAACATGTCAAGAACAAGCAGAGATGTGTAGCAATATACATATATTGCCAAAATTGTCCAGACTGTTATCTCAGCAACTTCATTGTCTGTTAAGTTACCACAGCCTAAGGTTTTGTTGGCTGAGCTTAGCATCCTTTTTTTTTTTCTTGACAGGTGAGCAAAAATTCTATTGGTAAGGAAGAATAGGCATAACCCAAGAACACAGGTTGGCTGAGCTCAGCATCTTCAGCCATATAGTGCATTATTTCGGGAAAATCTGTCACATTTATTACTTCATAGTTTTCTCCCTAAACTCTATTCACACTTCAGTTCTGACATTTACTTGTAGAATAAAAGTTAGCGTCATTTATAATTTCAACAGTTGCGTAGAAAAACGATATACAACTACTTTGTTTAAAAAAGGGGATTCAAAATCTTGTCTGTTTGGTAGCTAGAGGAGATATTATGCACTTAAAGAACTTGGTTCCCCTTTGCAGTTCATAATCTATATTGGCTAGCCTAAAATATTTCTATTTTCATCCATGGATTGTATTGCTTTCAAAAAAGTCTGTCTCCCATTAACTTCTTCATTCACTAGCCCTTGTACAGTAACTGACATGATTGTACATCATACTTGCAGAACTAAGGCCTTGTTTGGATTCGCAAGTCATCTCAGCTCATCTCAACTTATCTCAACTCATCTCACTACTATTCATTACTATTCAGCAACTTTAACTCACAAATCTCACTACTATTCACAACTCATCTCATTACTATTCACAATCCATCTCAACTCATCTCAAGTCATCTTCGAATCCAAACATCTCCTAAGTCATGCATATACGGACCTGAAGAAAACTATGGAAATCTCACGTGTGCGCTTGTGATTTTAAATGTGTTTATGAGAGAATATATATCTTTGCCACAATTCACATATTTCTAGTGCCAGTCCTCATAGTAATGTGTTTTTATTTTTTTTTTTGGTTGATAAGTAAACAAATTTTATTGATCAAAGAATAGGCAAAGCCATATACATGGTTCTAGAACAGAAAAAATGCCTTAAGCTATGTAGGCCCATTATAGACAAGGCCTCATAGTAATGTTATATAAAGATAGAAAGAGAAATATAATTATTTTTAGTAGTTACCCTGTCATTCTAATATAATTATTGACTTAGGATCTAGATAGTATTGACAAAGACAAGATATAACAAATTGTCTGAACATCTGTGAAATACATCCACATAGACAGCAGACAGATTGATCCTAAGACCACTTGCTGTTTATATTGAAAAGAGAAGAAGCTGAATACCAGATAAAAAGAGGTTGAGTATTCTGTCTGACTACTTCCTGTCGTTGTATCAACCCAAAATGACAGCCATAGATCATTTCCATTACGAGAAGCTTGCATTAAAATTGCTGACAAGCATATTACAACAGTAATAAGCCAACCAGAAAATGCAGCATAATTCCTGCAAAAGATAATAATACCAAACTGAATGTTACACATAAATATCCCTAAACAACTACAGTTTAAATATATTGTTATCTCATATATGCAGCAAGAATAGAACAGTAAATATTTTCTCTCACTTGTATACATCAAGTTCAACACTGCCCTCTTTTCGTAGCTCAGTTTCAATGATCTTTTGTGCTTCTTCTGAAACATGGGCGGCATCTTTTTCAAGGAGGATATCTTGTTCAATTTCATTGTTTGTAGCCATGCTGCCTTCTTGTCTTTGCATGTGCAAATATGTGTCACATTCATTTTGCGGAGAGAATGCTGAATATGAAGAGACAGACAAGTCAGCTGAACTTCCCACCCACTTCACATGTCCTTTTTCCATTTCAACAACCAAATCCGCAGATGATATTGCCTGGGAGTGTCATATGAAACTCGTTTAAGTTAATGGAAGCTAAAGTATGCCTTTCTCACCCCATTAACTTGTTTCTTACTTATCAAAAAATGAAAGCTTAAGTATATATTAAACTGTTTTCTTATGTTGATATGCATTGCTATGATGAATTTCACATACAACAAATACTCAATTGGGTTATTTCCTGAAAAACTAAAATAAGAGAAATTCAACACTGATCGCTGAAGTGACATTGAAGATTATTTTCCAAAGGTCGAAATCTACTCCAGTATGCGTGCCAACCAAATCTATGAATTTCATGCATCACAACTTTAAAATTATAAAATCGACGAACTTCAGTAAACTGCGAAACAAGTGCATCCAAGTACACAAGGACCTAGTCTTTCTTCATTTCCTTGCACATATAATTTAGCAAAGGTTGGTTTTATTAAAGGTGACTGTCAGAATGTAAATTAAATGATTAAATCCACTTCTTTCATTAGCTTAAACTTTTGGTATAATTGATGACTTACATAATATCAAAGCAGAGATATTGAATGAGAACTACTTATTAAGTGAGAGTTTGGCCTACATTTGAGAGAGAGTGATATAAAGTAAATTAGTGATTATTTTCACCTATTCCCATTAGCTCAAACTTTTAGGACAAACAGAAATTTAACAACAACAAGAGATACTAAAAAATGAATTCCATTGTGTATGCAGTCTGTGCTAATAATAAAGCTTCAATTGATGACAGTAAGTTTTAATTCCAACTTCAGTTAGGGAGGAAGAAAGTCAGAACTTAAAGTTTCAGATCAGGTGGACTATGACCACACTTACCAAGAGAAAAAGGAGTAAGTCTACAAATGTAAAGTATGTTTAAGGAATATAGGAATAGACATGGAATACGATGCGAACGGAAAGCCCGAAGCCACCAAAAAGTGATACTTTCATCATATGGGTACAGATGGTCTGGAAAGAAATGCCAACATAGGTCTCCATTAAGCAGAATGGAGTCAAAGAATTAGTTCAACTGAACCCCACAACTGGATCAAGGCTCAGTGGGACCTGAGATGCATTAATTTTTATACCATTGGTTAGTTTAGCTCTTTATCGTTGCCTTCATTAGATAATCACTCCCTTCAATCAGTGGCTATCTAACCACAGTGATAGCAAATATTCCCTTGATCCAATGATCCCGTGGCCATAGTGTCAATTTAAGTCAAATGTTTACTTAACTCATGTAAAACCCTAAAAACACATAAGAATTTGAGGGAATCACCTGAACGTTATGGGTACAAAGTACACGCGTATGTTGCTTCATAAGAGGACCCAAGATAGCATTATGTAAAATCCATTGAGCAACCTGAGCATCGACGGCACTGAGGATGTCATCAAGCATAAAAATATCAGAGCCATGATAAATAGCCCTGTTCATAGCACAAAGTTACAAGTCAGTTTGATATTAATCCCTTCAAAAATATGAAGGGCAAGAAAAACATGGTAATTTTTAAAGATGCTATAACCTGGCCAAAGCAAGACGAGCTCTCTGTCCACCTGATATGTTCACTCCTTTTTCTCCAATATAAGCCATGTCTCCTCCAACCATTAATGAAACATCAACATCCAGCGTGCATGCCTGTAAAGTATCTGAGTATCTGCTCAAGGATAGTAAAATATTGTTCATTTGGGGAATACACCTTTCAAGACTTCTACCTTTTTCACTTATCAAAAAAATATTTCTAAACCTTGAGGACTTAGAACAGTCAAGGATAAATAAAATTTGTAAATAACGAACTTGAGATTAAAGGGTTGTTTGGGAAGTTAGATGAGATCATCTCATCTCAAAACTTCTCATAATTTCCTTCCCTCAAACACAAAACACTTTTCAATTTCAAATCTTCAACTTTTTCATCTAATCATTACCCAATCATTACAGATTTCCCAAACTTCCAAAAAAACACAAAAAACAATAAAATTTTCAAATTTCAAAACAAAAATTATATTAAAAATTATATTTAAACAATTTTTTAACTTTATAATATTTGTATTCAAACTTAAAGGGTTGTTTGGGAAGTTAGTTGAGATCATCTCATCTCAAAACTTCTCATAATTTCCTTCCCTCAAACACAATTTCATCTAATCATTACCCAATCATTACAGCTCTCCCAAACTTCTAAAAAAACACAAAAAACAATACAAATTTTTCAAATTTCAAAACAAAAATTATATTAAAAAATTATATTCAAATAATTTTTTAACTTTATAATATTTGTATTCAACTTTTTCTCTCTCCTTTCCCAAAACCCAATAAAAATCTTAACTCAAACTATTTCACTACTATTCAGAGAATTCTCATCTCATCTCATTACCCAAACATGCCAAATTGCAGATGAACAGAAACTCCTTACTGCCGATAGAATTATAAAATCATAATAGAGTCAATGAAGTCAATAGGTCAGGAAAAGATGAATCAGACTTTTTATTGTTGATATATTACACCTTCTAGGATCATAATTCTCTCCAAACAAAATATTATCACGTATAGTTCCAGATAGAATCCATGGTACCTACAGTTTCAAACAGCAAAGGCCAACATAAGAAACTTCATTTTGACAGTACGTAGGGAAGACCATCATGTAGAAAAAGCTTTGAACCTGTGGTACATATGCTATAGATCCACTTGACTGTATTGATCCATGGAGAAGCCGCATCTCTCCCAAAATCGAATTTAATAAGGACGATTTACCTGAACCAACCTGATTACATGATCTTAGCTGGGAGAAGAATGATACACTAAATCTCATTATAGAATTTTTTTTTTTTTATAAGTAAACGGTAAAATTATATTAATATGAATAGGCATAGCCCTAGTACACGGCGTATACAAGAGATAGCACCTATTTAGGAGGAAGAAATAGAAACAAAAAAATCATGACAGAATTTTTAACAGTGAATGATGGTCAATTCAGCGATTTATACTAATCAAAGTGCTAATCTCCATTTCATTATCTGCATATACAACAGGTAGAAAAGCATTATGTTTATATTAATAATATACTATTCCATATGCTGCACTGGAAGATCATGGGCAAGAAATTTCAGACAAGTAGTTGTAAAGCAACTTCTTGAGTTTTCCTTTTCCAGCACTATTAGCAGCAGCTCCCAGGTCACAAAATGAAATGTAAAAATTGCCTGAAAGTACTATGCTACTCCAGATATTTTGTAGTTGAAGATTTGAACAATATGTCACAAGCTGAGGAAAAAGGTTATGGATTGCAATGCAAACAATTGACAGACGGGGCAAAACATTCACAGACCTTGGATTACGCATTATGGTGACAGGCATATGGAATCATATCATCTAGAATCATATGCAGCACCAGTAGCACGACAGATTTGAAGAAAAACGTTGTTACTCAGAGATGGCATCCACAAGCACATGCACACAGGTGTTACTAAAATACTACTAGATATGAAGTAATAATGGAAAAATAGAATTTTGAAAAACTTCAAGCACAGGTCTAACCTCTCCAATAACTGCAACAAAGCAACCCTTCGGGAGGTTTAGAGTCACATGATTCAACACCATATTCCATTCCTTTTCATCACTATTTGACCAAGCGCAACATGCATCACGCATAGCAATAGCCGCATCTTTAGAAGTAGCTTCAGACTGTTCATTCAGAAAACTTAGTGAAGGTGAATCTGCTGTCTGTTCCAACCTAGGTTTGAACTCAGAGCAAGAGAGGAACCTGCTCAACCGCCTGGTAGATATAATTGCCTGGCATAACATATATAAAAGTCAATAAATAATTATTGAGTTTAAAAAGGTGTCTGCTTCAAAACTCGTGGTATTTGGAGAGCTCACATCAATGAGTCCATTAATGACCCATGGGAATGAATTTAGAGGAGAGATCAAGGTATTAAACAGAGCAAGACAAGTGAAGACCTGCATTTAAGGTTGTCAGGGAAATCAACTTTATTGGCAATAACCACATTGATCAAATGAAATGCACAGCGAATGAAGAAAAAAAAAAGCACAGATACTTGGGAAACAGTTAGTATACCGTTGCAGCATCAAGTGGATGCCCCGTGAGTGTAAAGAGTCCAAATGTGAACAGTGAGAAAAGAGTGGGTGTTGTGGCCCAAAAGAATACGCACCATGCATCCAAGTACTTCCGTGTCTAATTAAAGAAGGAACAAAATATTAAAATTCCAAAATACTCTAGATATGGGCAAATGAAGTCGACTAATCAAATGCATAAATTTTGGGTACACAAAGAACACAAGTCATACAGTTAGGTGTTTCACTTCTGAAGATCTTGTACCCATCAACCGGCTAGAAAAAAGCAGCTCCCAGCCGTACATCTTCAATGTGCGAATATATGTCAAAACTTCACCCGTCTTCCTTATCCTATTGAGGATCAAAATAATTGAATTTAGATATTTTTTTAATCGTGAGATTTACTGCAAAACACACTGCATTCAATTTTATAATTGCAACAACTAATGCTAATGGTTGTAATTTTTCATGTTCTCATTGTTACTGCCAACTCAACCTAGCTACTTGAGGCTGACAGCCCAAATCAAGCTATAAATCCATGTCCTGAATATAGCCTTATGTTATTAATCAAGCACCAGCTTTCTGTTGATTATGCACATAAAAGGCCAAGTGCTGGACAATCATTGAATCATTCGAGATATATAACCATAATGTTGCAGGAAAAGAACAAGAGAGACTAGGTTTTGCTAAAGAAGCCATAAGATCACATGCTGGCCTTTCCTTGTAGCTAATATGATAGAGTGAACCAGAAAAGAAAAATTAAAAAAATAGTTAGAAACAAAAGCCAGTTGTTTGATTAGCCTAACATGGAAGAGTTTAAGGCTGCGTTTGGTTGCAATACTCAGCTGAGCTTAGTCTAATTTTAAGTTGAGTCTAGCATCCAAACATCCAACTCTCAAATTACTAAACTCATCTCAACTCAAAACCTCCTTACACGTAGGACCCACATCCTTTTTCAACTTAACACATCTTTATATGTGGGACCCACAACCTTTTTCAACTTTCCATAAAAAGTACTAAACTCATCTTAACATCCAAACACACTTTAAACTCAGTTTAGATGGGCCTCACATAACTCGCTCCACTACTCAACTCACTACTATTCATAAAAAACTGAGCTCAGCTCAACATCCAAACGCAGCCTAAGAGTTTTTTTTCTGGAAGACTTTATTTATGTGGACCACTGTTATAGACTTTAATGGTCTCAACTTTCATGATTTCCTTGTAACCGTTTCTAATTCCTAACTAGGTGTAATAATATGTATTTCCTGTGTACTTGGACTATGCCTATTTCTATATCAATAAAATATCTTCTTACTTGTAAAAAAAATGATTAGCCTGCTCCTATACTATGTCATTAAGTAAGAGTTATGAACAAACGGGAGAGAATATTTGATTACTAAAAAGTAAGATAACATTTTGAACAGCCAAATGTCGTTGGTATGACATCTATTTATGGACAACAAATCTCTATTGAAAAAACAAGGCACCTCTAGGATAAATACAAAAAAAATAGGCATATGAATTGACTTCAAAGGAGGAATTCTTAAAGGGGATAAATGTGTCAAATTGGTCTGAATGCCCTTTTCATAGGGTTTTCCTTTCATTATATAGAAGAGGTTTACATAGATAATGCCAGATTTCCAGCGCCTAAATGCTATACAAGGTAAGTATTTCCAACTTATTTACAACCTAATTATCTGCTATATACAATCTAGACATCAAGGAAAACATTCCTAAAATATGACAAATCAATCTCTAAATTATCTCCGTAACATCCCCCCTCAAATTGATGCTGGTGAATCAAGAAGCATCAATTTGTCAACCAAGAACTGATGTCGGTGCCGAGAAAGAGCTTTAGGGTACGTTTGGGTAGTGAGAAGTGTTGAGAAGTGTTGAGAATGTTTGTGAATAGTAGTGAAAAAGTAATGAAAAAGTAATAATAAAATATTGAATAGTAATAAAAAGTAGGTGAAAAGTAATGAATAGTAGAAAAGTAGGTAAAAAGTAATAATAAAATAAAGAATAGTAGTGAGAGTACCTCAAGTACTCTCACTTGCCAAACACACCCTTAGTGAATATGTCTGCAGTTTGATGTTCGGTAGAAATGTGAGGAAGAGTAATCATATGTCTATCAAATGATTCACGTATGGAATGACAATCGACTTCAATATGTTTCGTACGCTCATGGAAGACAGGATTAGCGGCGATCTGAATAGCACTGGTATTATCAGCATGAAGAGGAGTGGAATGAAGCTGAGGAAAACCAAGTTCACCCAATAACCCACGAAGCCATGTGATCTCAGAGCATGCGGAAGACATAGCTCGATACTCAGACTCAGTGGAAGACTTAGAAACTCTATCTTGCTTCTTACTCTTCCAAGAAATGAGTGCATTGCCTAAAAACATGCACCAGCCAGTAACAGAGCGACGAGTATCAGCACATCCGGCCCAATCAACGTCACTATATCCCACCAATTGTAAGGAAGATTCCGTAGGAAAGAACAACCCACGTGTAGAGGTCCCCTTCAGATATCGGACAATGCGGCAGACAACAGCTAAGTGAAGGTGTCGGGGGGCCTGCATAAATTGACTGACCTGCTGCACAGCAAAAGAAATGTCAGGACGAGTAATCGTCAAGTAGTTCAAACTCCCAACGAGTTGCCGATACAAGGATGGATCTGATAAAAGCTCGCCGTCCTCCTGACGAAGCTTAAGATTTACCTCCAAGGGAGTAAGAACATAATTACCAGATTGGAGACCAGCCAATGAAATTACTTCCTGCGTGTATTTGTGCTGATGTAACAATGTACCAGTCGAAGTAATCTGTACCTCAAGGCCAAGAAAGTACTGCAGGGGACCAAGATCTTTCATGTGAAAAGAGGCTTTGAGATGCTGTTGTAATTGCTTAATTAACTCAATATCAGAGCCAGTAATCACGATGTCGTCAACATATACCAGAAGCAATACAATTCCTGCAGAAGTCTTGCGAAGAAACAGAGAAGAATCAAACTGACTCTGAGTAAAGTGAAAAGCAAGCAGAGTAGAACGAAATTTATCAAACCATGCACGCGGAGCCTGTTTCAGTCCATACAAAGATCGGCGTAGCCGACAAACCTCTGAAGAAGGTGTAGCAAACATGCCGGGAGGTGGAGACATATAGATTTCTTCCTTCAAATCCCCATGTAGAAAAGCATTCTTCACGTCCATCTGCCGGAGAGACCACCACTGCGATGCAGCCAGTGCCAGGATAGTCCGTACAGTTGTCATTTTGGCAACAGGTGCAAATGTCTCTTCATAATCAATACCATACTCTTGCCGGTTCCCAAGAGCCACGAGACGAGCCTTATATCTGTCCAGTGAGCCATCAGATCGAAACTTAATTGAGTACACCCATTTACAACCAATAGATTTGACACCAGAGGGACAAGTCACAAGATCCCAAGTGTGATTGTCTTGGCCTGCTGCCAACATGCTTGGGTGGCTGCCTGAGTATAAGAGTGAGGAACAGAAACAGTGTCGAGAGTGGCAGTAAGTGAGGTATGAGAAAAACCATACCTATCTGGTGGATGTGTAACCCGGGTGGAGCGTCGAGGTATTGGAACCGCAGAATCAGATGACGGACCAGTGTCTGGAAGAGGCGTTGAAGGAGGACGTCTATGATACACTACACCTGGTTTAAATCGCTCAATAGAAGAAGACACATCATCAAAAGCGGGTAAAAGAGTAATAGGAGGATCAGAAATATCCTGAGACTGAAAGAAATATTGATTTTCAAAGAAAATCACATTCCGGGAGATCCGAAATTTGTCTGCATGAGCATCATAACAGACAAATCCTTTCTGAGTAGGGCTATATCCCATAAAAGCACACGTGACAGACTGGGCAGCAAGCTTGTGTCGATCAACAGGTGGCAAATGAACAAAACACACACACCCAAAAGTATGAAAGGATTGATACTCAGGGGATATGCCAAATAATCGAAAATAGGGAGAATCATAATTTAGAGTGGCAGTAGGCAGACGATTGATCAAATAAACAGCAGTGGATAAAGCTTCTACCCAGAACTTAGAAGGTACAGAAGAATCAATCAACAAAGTACGAACAACATCTAAGAGATGACGATTCTTACGCTCAGCGACTCCATTTTGTTGAGGGGTATAAGGACAAGAACGCTGGGAAATAATCCCTTTTTGCTGAAGATAAGTCTGAAAGGAATGAGACATGTATTCCCCCCCTGAGTCGGAGCGTAAGATTTTGATACAAGTGCTGAACTGTGTCTCAACAAGCGCAACAAATTTTTGGAAAACAGAAAGCACGTCAGCTTTAGAACGAAGAAAATAGATCTAAGTAAATCGGCTATAATTATCGATAAACGTCACAAAATAACGATATTGACCATGAGAAATAACAGGACTGACACCCCAAACATTAGTATGTACAATCTCAAAGCAATGAGAAGCACGACTACCATGCGCAGGAAAGGGTAAAGTTTTATTTTTACCAAGACGACAAGTAGCACAATCAAAAGATACAGAAGAAGAAGAAAATGAATCTTTATTGCCCAAAAAATCATGTTTCAAAAGATAAGTCAAGACAACAGAATTAGGATGACCTAATTTCTTATGCCAGACTTCATTATTATTGGCAGTAGCCGTACAAGCAAAGGAAACAACATTAGGAATAGAAAACTGTAAAGGAAATAGACGTCCCACTTTAGGCCCCTTCGCGATCACCATCCCCGACACCTGATCCTGCACAAGACAACCACCACGAGAAAAATGAACATCACAGTTATTATCCACTAATTGTCCAACAGAAATCAAATTGGTAAATAATCCAGGAGAGACAAAAACATTTCAAAATGAGGAGCCCAAAGTACCAACAGCAGTAATAGGAAGGGTACTGCCATCAGCAATCTGAATAGTTTGCGTGCCTCCATATTTACGAACACCATGGAAACCCATCGTACTACCAGTCATATGATTAGAGGCACCCGAATCAACAATCCAAGAAGAAGTGGAAGTAGGATCCGTACCTTGCAGGCCTAAAGCCGTAAAAGCAGACAGAATCATCTGTTGGACCATAGCAGGTGTGAGAACGGATGAATCAGAGCTTACAGTGGAGGGTGCAGAAGAAGATGAGGACTGAACAGCAGCTTGAAAGGCGTGGGATTGGCGATTCTGAGGCCGCACCCGACAGTCTTTGATGATATGACCCTCTTTCTTGCAGTAGTTACAAACTTTCTTCGAACAGTTGCGAGCAATATGACCAAACTCCTTGCAGCTGAAACACTGTAACTTATTCTTTCCTCTCCCTTGTGCTGCATAGGCTACATTCACAGCCTCAGAAAAGACCTTCTCAGAAGTCATACCCATCTGAGTGGATAACCTTTGTTCTTCACGCAATAAGGAGACGTTTGGATTCGAAGATGACTTGAGATGAGCTGAGATGAGTTGAGATGAGTTGAGATGGATTGTGAATAGTAATGAGATGAGTTGTGAATAGTAGTGAGATTTATGAGTTAAAATTGCTGAATAGTAGTGAGATGAGTTGAGATAAGCTGAGATGAGTTGAGATGAGCTGAGATGACTTACGAATCCAAACGTCTCCTAAATCTCCCAAGCAAATATCCAAAGACGGTACCGGAGTACGGTTCAATAAACTGGCTCGGACAGGCTCAAATTCAGGTCGAAGCTTCATCAAAAACTGATCGCGTTGACTTTCAGCATGAAGCATTTGAAGAGCCGCGAGAGCCGCGGTGGGAACCTTAGCATGAGCAATAGCAGAATACTCGCTCCAAAGGTTAATAAAACCAGAATAAAATTGCTCAATAGTCAAATTACCTTGAGTGTAATTGCTAATTTCCAACTCCAATTGGAATTTTCAAGCACTGTGGTCTTGATGATAAATGCGATGCAGATAATCCCACATAGCTTGAGCCGTAGTAAAACATCGAAGATTGGTGACAAGATGGGGCTCAATCGTTCCCAATAGCCAAGAAATCACCTTAGCATCCTTAACCTCCCATTGGGCAAATTCCTTTTCATCAGTAGGAACTCGAATAGAACTATCAAGATGATTTGATAATTCTTTTCCTTTTAAGAACATTTTAAATTGAAATGCCCAAGTAGAAAAATTTTTGCCAGTAAATCGAACAATAGTATTGTCAAGAGACATGATGAAAACCACTTAAAAAATAGCAATAGGTCTACCAGAAAATTTCAGATAGTCACCACAAGAAACAGCAGAAGAATCGGCAAGCCCAAACAGAGAAAATCCAAAATAATAAAACCCACGAGAGATACCTGCCTCGGAACTGAGAAATGCTCCAGAGGAAGCCCACGAGAAACGAATCAACAAACCAAGACAAACCCAAAACAGAAACTGCAGACCAGAACAGAAACTGCCGCACGAGAAGGTGTCGTCGTCAGCCACACCAGGAGGAGTCGAAGCTGCCGACCACCACAGAAACTGCCGACCACCACAGAGCCACCCACAGAAACGATCGACCACCACAACAATGCCGTCTATCACAGAGATAGCCCTTGCAACTCCCAAAGAACGCCGACAACCACCAAGGTGATGAACTCACAAGTCGGAACCCCACAGACGTGCGAGAAAACACTCAGGAAACCCACAATCTCAGAATCGCACCAACGTGCGAGAACAGGAAAAGGAAAAAAAAATTCCTATCGCCGCCGCAACTCAAAAAACTCTCGAAGATTAAGACCACAACGAAACGATAATCAGAGTAAGGGCTCTGGTACCATGTCAAATTGGTCTGAATGCCCTTTTCATAGGGTTTTCCTTTCATTATATAGAAGAGGTTTACATAGATAATGCCAGATTTCCAGCGCCTAAATGCTATACAAGGTAAGTATTTCCAACTTATTTACAACCTAATTATCTGCTATATACAATCTAGACATCAAGGAAAACATTCCTAAAATATGACAAATCAATCTCTAAATTATCTCCGTAACAAAATGCACAGCTTCATGCAGTAAATACATTCACATGGAGAGAAAAATCATTATAATAAAGAAAAAAGAAAAAATAATAATGATAAATATATAGCTAAAACAGAAAGCAGAGCCACAAGCAAGCCTTCACCTCATTATTTCCAAATCTCTATAGATATACTATACCTACTTCTGATCAATTGTAAACCACCTTAACTCTAATTCCGTCAAGCAACTTTTAAGGATATATTTATAGTGCTATAGAGAATCAGAGATAAAAGATATATCTACCTCTCATCCTTTTGCTTCATCATTTTTTCAGTAGCACTCGCAATCAATTCAGAGATCCATTTATTGACTGCACAACATGAAGAGATGTAACCAGCAAGATACTAGTGCACAGTATCATAATAGCAGCATATCAACACCACAGAGTTCAATCGTTCATGCAATGTTTTCAATAGGCCACTGGAAAAGGAGACTTCACCACAATGAAACAAAACCACAAAATGGTCACAAAATTAACCAACATAAACTGGTATAATACTATAATTTCCACTAAACAGGTCACATGATAGCACAAAGGAATCAAAATATTAATCTTGTTAAGAGAGAAGCGTAAGCATAATGATGCAACAAGAAGAAGCCTAATCTCTCAAAGTCTGAATTGGTACCGGTGGGGAATGTTCCCGAAGCAGCGGTACTAGCCTCTCTCTTGGGATGTAAGGTTTCTTCTCTACCTCTTCAGTATCTTGCCTTACCCTTAGGTGCTTCCTTCAAATCAAAGCAGATTTGGAATGTTGTGATTGAAAAGGTGGAGCACAGGTTGCCATCTTGGAAGAGATTGTATTTATCGAAAGGTGGTAGGCTCACGTTGATTAAAAGTACTCTCTCTAACCTCCCCACCTATTTCTTGTCTCTGTTCCCACTCCTTGCAAAGATTGCCAACCATATTGAGAAGCTATAACACGATTTCTTGTGAAGTGGTTTGGGGGATGAGTTCAAGTTCCATTTGGTCAATTGGTCCATGGTGTGCACTCCATTTTCTTGGGGTGGATTGGGGATTCGTAACTTGATGAAGTTCAACCAAGCCCTATTGGGTAAATGGTTGTGGTGGTACCAACAAGAAAGGGGGGCCCTGTGGAAGTTTGTCATAGTTGCGCAGGTTGGGGAAGCATGGAGTGGTTGGTGCTCGAATGAGGTATGCGGCTCACATGGGGTGGGTTTGTAGAAAAACATTAGGGAGGATTGGGAGAGCTTCAAGAGACATACACATATTGTTGTGGGTGATGGCTCTCGCGTCAGATTTTGGCATGATAAATGGTGCGGTGAACGATGTCTCAAAGACACTTTCCTTGCCAAATTTGAGTTAGTACAAGTAAAGGATGCGGCGAAAGCGGATCTTTTAGATTTTTCTAGTGGCTCCCCCCAATGGAATGTGAACTTCACTAGGGCAACCCAAGACTGGGAAGTTGGAGGTTATCACAGACTTCTATGCGGCACTATATTTCGTACGTATGACCGAGAGTACTATGGACGGGATGTTTTGGAGCCCTTCCAAGAAAGGTAAATTCACGGTCATATCATTTCACAAAGTTTTATCAAGCCCAAGCATGCCCAAGGGCCACATTCCCATGGAAGAGCATCTGGCAGACGAAAGCTCCTTCAAAAGCAGTTTTTTTTGTTTGGACAACAGCATTAGGCAAAATCCTCACCACAGATAACCTAAGGAGACATCATTTAATGGTGTGACTAGTATTGCATATGTAAGAAAGATGGTGAATCAGTTGACTATCTGTTTCTACATTACAAGGTGGCGAGGACCATTTGGGCTGATTTTTTTATAGGACTTGGTGGATTTTCTAGCATGTTGAAGAGGTCTGAGGAAATTCACAAGTTGCAGCAATCTGGAAAATGGTCTCCATATGTATGTGTTGGTGTATTTGGTGGGAGCGAAATGATAGAAGCTTCGAAAACCACGAGAGAACAATGGAGGAGCCGAAAGTTCTTTTCTTTAAAACATTGTTTTCTTGGGTGGGGGCCATTGTTTGTAACGGACTAAATGTCCATGACTTTCTACTTTCAGTTGTAAACTCTAGTTAGGTACTTCTCATATATACTCCCTGTGTACATGGGCTTTGCCTATTTTATTATCAATAAAATTTCTTGATTACTGATCAAAAAGAAAAAAACAAGAAGAAGCAAACTTAAATGGACAAAGTTGACGTAGAAAAATGTATCAAGCTCCAAATTTCCATCTACATATTGAATAGGCTAGGGTTGCAACGTTAATCCCACAACATTGAGTTCTTTACTGACATATCACAAAAACATGGATCCATTCCAATGCATTGAGATGTTAGGAGCTATGTTGATAAATCTTAAGTACTCTCTATTATCAAACTTAATGAAGTGTACCATTAAAGTGGAAGAAAAAAAATATATTCTAAGAGCCCATATTACTGATTGAAAAAGAAAAAGAAAACTCGTAAAAACCAGCAGCCAACTCGAGAGGTTATGTAACAACCCAAAAAAAACACATCATATCTGGGATTATACTCCAAAGTACTAGTCAAGAATCAATCAGAGCTGATTTGAATCACTATAAAGCTCAATTCCACCAAGGTAGGAATCAATATTTGACTTGACACTTCTTTTATAAGTAATAAGAAATTTTAATAATGTATACAAGAAAAACACCTATCTAGAAATCAAAAGTAGTGCAAGAAAATATGAATTTGAGCACATTGAAGTCTGTAGAGGCTGTTCACAGGATAATAGTACACCCTGTGTACTTGTATTGCACCCTTTGTGCTCTTATTAAAAAAACAAAAAGGTATCATAGAGTAAGTTATTCAAACTTGCACTGAATGTGTTGTTGACAACACGAGAATAAAACAATGCCATTTGAGAATTTGGACACTGCATAAACAAACCTGGTATCAATAAGATGGTTATTGCAATTCCTGAGACAAAAGCGAATCTCACTTGTGTATACAAAAGACACAAAGCCACTCCTATTTGCAAAGGCAAGCTGAAACAGTCATCAAAGTAGAGTTGTTCCAAAAATTAAATGAGCTTAAAAACTTGATTATATGAGATAGGCACAATTATAAGCATAAGGAAAATGGGATCACAAGCTGCATTGATAGATAACAAAAACAAAAGCAATGACATGATGAAATAAAAAGGATTACAGAAAAACAAAAGCACTAAATGGATCTATGCTGCATTGGCATAATAGTTTAAATAGACGGTACAATCAGATCTTCTAATACTCTCTGAAATGGTTTTGTAGTTATTCTCCACCCAAAACATTTCGCTGCAAAAGAAAGATAAAATAAAAAATAGACATTGAGAGACGTAAATCTGCAAGCAAGAAAAAAATTAAATCTACTCCATTCTTACTGCAGGTAGCCAATAGCACTTATATTGCCTATTATCATTTCACAGATATTCTTGGCCGTGTCTCAACTGTAACAAGCTTTTTTAACATTTTCGTTTTTAGCTTGTAGCATGGTATTGGAGGCCCACAGAAATATTATTGGAACTTTTGAGCACCTCTGATAATAAATTGAGTGCATTACGGGTCTATCGGACGGACCCAAGTGTCTCAGCCCAATTTTGCAGTCAATGCTAACATCAACTATCAAGTCACTAGAGGTTTCCTAAACCAGTGTTTAGATTTATATTATATACTAGCAAGTGCACGTTTGCCCAGTTGACCAATTTTGTCATGTTCAAATTTTTAACTATAAACAGACATAATTTTGTCTATATTTTTAGAACTTTTTTCCTATTTAGAACACATTATACATATGATCTTCATAATGTTTATAACTATAATACAACGACTTACAAGAACCAAGTCACAACTATATACAAATATTTTTAAAGTATATATTACAAGAACGACAAGTTTTAAAGGAGATATTTAAAACATTCAATTTGCTGTCTCACGAACGGCATTAACAAATAGCACATTCAGTTTGTTTCGGCGCAAATTTATAATCATATTAATAAAATTAATAAATTTGTTTAATTATAAGGGATTTTACTAATAAGAACATCAACATTGTTATTAATATCAAATTTATTCCTAATATATTAATTGATATTTATTAATTGACATGAGGTGTCTAAAATAGTTTCTTTATTATTAAATTATATTAAATAACCTTATATCAAATAGATTATGTGATTTTTTCCGGTAAATGTCTTCTTTTTCCTCTTTCAATTGAGCAGTATATCAATTTTTCTTTGAAGTTTTTTCATTTAAATTTTTAAAATGTTTTTACAACATAAGAGAAGCTGATTTAACATCTTTCTTTGGCGTAGGAAGTCCTAGAGGTCGAAGCTTATAGGGAAGAGGTAGGGGTAGGGGTCTCTCTCTATTCAATTTTCCAGGCTTTTGAGGCACTCTTCCTTGGAAAAGAGATGAAATTGCTTCAATCTCATCTGAATCCAAACAAATACCAGTTTCTTGTCGACCCTCTTCTTCTTCAGTGTCTTCTCCCTCTCCCTTTTTTTCAGTTAAACGTGGTTTCTTACCATCTATCAAATATGCAAGTGATATGTCTGTAGAATTCGTGCTTGTCTTCTTCAAGAATAAATTAATAACAAAGTTGGGAGGACTCTTGGGGTGCCGTGGATGACGGAGGTTCTTGGGCGGTCTTCTCGTAGTCTTTGAACGCGCCAGCAAAGTTACCCTTCCAGTTGTTGTAAACTTTTTGTCTCATGGGATGGGATATGGGTAATGGTTGATAATCTGCAATCCATTGTTTGAACTGGACTCCTGTGAATCCGAAAATGTGCCGCTGTTACTGGAGGGCCAATGGTGGTGTGGTGAAGAGATGGTGGCCAACGGCGGTGCAACGCCAGCGCTGGAATGAAAAAGGGCCGCGGCTTAGATTCCCTCGTGGCGGTTAACAGCAGCACAACAGGGACTGAGATTGGAAGGGGAGGGACGCCGGCCGGAGGGGAAGAGAATCGGTGGGGTGGTGTTGACCACGCCGGTGTGCGGCGGCACACTGGAGGGAACAAAGAAACTAACGTGCTGCAACTTGGATTCCCTCGTGGCGGTTAACGGCAGCACGACAGGGGCTGAGATTGGAAGGGGAGGGAAGCCGGCTGGAGGGGAAGAGAATGGGCGGGGCGGCGTCGGTCACGCCGGCGTGCGGCAGCGCACTCTAGGAGATGAAGAAACGGACGGGGAGATGGGAAAAGGGCTCGCGCGCGGAGAAACCAGGGACAAAACAAAAATTTGAGAATAGAAGCAGGGGCAAAATGGGAAGAAATTTTGTTAGACGAAAATACTGATCACACCTCATTCGCACTTTATATATAAGTAGATATATATATATTCTGAATACAGCAAAAAGGAACTCGTGTTCTTTCTTTCCTCGGCTGTGAATATGGACACACGATGGAAAAGCATAATTTTCTTTTTCAATACTCTCCGTTAGGCGGCTGCTAGAGACTTTAATAAGCTGAGTTTTCATGCCTTTTGCTCTTGTATACTTCCTGTTTGATTACTTATTTGAAAAGGAATATGGACACTCTTGGCTGGCCCTTTTCTTTTCCCCAAGGGAAAAGAAAACGGCCATGATGGTGACAGCACACAATGTTAAACTTTATATCTCTACTTTATGCTCAAAGATTATCAGATTTTGTAATAAAAAGAGGAAAGCTGCAACAATACATACTTTTGAGAGAGGTACAAAAAAACAAGAGGCATTACCTCCACATGTCATGGAAACTGTTACACAAGTTGACAGTTCTATCAGCATCTATTGACATGAATGTCTGAATTTCCCCCTCAGAAAATTTTGATCGCTCTGCTAGGCTGATGCATAGACACTGTAAGAAAGTATAAAACTTCAAATAAATCAATCGTGTGAGTTTTACCTAGTAAACTACGGGCCAGAAATAGGAGGGGAAGATAGGAGGGACAAGAACAAAAAATAAACAAATCATGAAACAACCAGAAATCAACACTAGCAACACGCAAGCATCTATATGAAACTTAAGTGAGAGAAAAAAGAGGGGGGCAAAGAGACAACATTATTATGAAAAGCATTATCATGGATTTGATTTGACAGCAAGCAATCCATTACCACATAAAAGAGAACGGGCTGAGCACGGAAATGAATAATTTTTTTTTTCTTTTCATGAGATCCGGTAGTATCAAAATGGCAATCAAGTTATTATTAAACATTGTAACTCAATTGAGTACCAGGAAAGAGTACAAACAATTTTATATCGTGAATATAAAAAGAATATAAGTTTCAAACACAATGCTATTTACCTGATTTATATTTGGGTAGTCCAAGTGGAATTATAGGTCTTCGTTAGCCAGACATTTTAACTAGTTCTTCTCATCTTACATTCAATACATAAACCTACATGGAGACCATGAACATATGGAAACTGGATTGAAACTGAACTAAAGCGCCATGTTAAAGCATCCAACCCAAGAGCGTATGCTTTTAGATGGAGAGGCAAAACTAATACATAGCTTTGGGATTTTCTCAAGGTTGAACATACCTATAATTTGATAAATAAAAACCTATAGCAGGCAGGCCATACCAGTCAATCTTTCCATTAGCACACCCCCTCCCCTCCGGTGTGATTAACAACCATTAGAAATCAATATTTATCGTCTAATCCCTGAGATTATGTGCAACACATTTTCCTATTCAACTATTTCCTCGTCAAGCTTCACAATCAGTTGACCTTCATCTAGTTGGTTTTATGTTCCAAGCAGAACTCTTTTCAGCAAGCCTACAGACATGCTATCAAACTGCAGAAGCTTCCATAATCCATAAGTTTTTATAAATCTAACGAATCTAAGTGTCACTGATACTTAAAAAATCTGGTACAAAACCTACTCATAATTACATGTCACAATAGATATCATCAGTCAATGCATTCCAACCAAAGAATTTTAATGAAAGTATACTGTGTTAAAATGAAGGCCATCTTTACAAGAGTGATAAAATCAATCGTGTGAGAGAATAAATACCTTTCGGTAGATAACAATCATAATACTGGATCTCATCTTTAGCTTCAGATTGGAAAGATGGAAAGTGTATTGTGTATCAAAAAAGGATCTGCACAATTGGGACAAGAATTCTACCTATATCACTGTCAATAGTAAATAGCATTGAGAGCACAACATTTGACAGCATAAGATATGTATTTAAGAGAGAGAGAGAGAGAGAGAGAGAGAGATTGCGTGATATTAATCTAGCATACAGTAGTGAAGGTGAAAGGAGCTACATGCTTGTCCCATGCACACATATCATGTCTGCCACAAACCTAAATAGAAACGTAAAACTAAATCTCAAAGGAAAACAATATAGTACTCCTCACATTGCAACACATTAAGCAAAATACTTTTCACATTGTTGATATTGTGTTAAGAAGAATAAATAATATATTTAATTTTCTACAAGTGACATAGCTAAGTAGAGTAGTGAACCACCGTAACACAAATATGACTGCCAAGGATACAGATTAATAAAAGCCCTACATCAGACACAGATATCCAGGACATCAGAATTGACAAAACAAGCAAGGTCCCCTTTGGACGTAATAATAACTAGGTCCCTGGTGGATGTTGATATAACTATTCAATTGAATCTGACTTCTGAATTATTACTTGACCAAAACTATAATGAACATGTTCATTTTTTAAAATTATAGCAAAATCGGATTAGTCCTGTTCCTTTTCAAAATTGTTTATGCAATTAAAATTAAGTTACAGACAAATTCTTTTGTTAAATAAGTAAGAATTAAGAACAAGTTCATATAACAATACAATTGACAGAAGTTCTTGCAAATGCAATGCACAAGAGAGAAAAAAATATATATCTAAAACTATCATTGAAAGTTGAAGAATAAGAGTTACTTAAGGACAGATGTCAGCCCCAAGGATATAGCAAGAACATAGCCATCCAAATTCCCAGAACCTGAATAAAAAAAACAGTGATAAATTCCATCACCGTTAGTATAAAATCAATTAAAAAACTTCATAAAGAAGTCATGAAAAAGGATCTTATGAAGAGAGATATGATAAATAGAGATATGCATACTTTGTTTTTATCGGTAAAGAAGCATTTTATTGATGAAAGAAATAGGCATAGCCCAAGTACACGGGACATATAAAAGAGCAACACCCATGTGAATAGATTTTATGAAGAGGGATATAATAAATAGAGATACGAAAAATATATTTAGATAGCACAGAAGGTGGGAAAAAATTATTGCAGCCAATCTCAATCAATTGAAAAAGGATTTTTAATACCATAGAAGTGTTTGCAGATAGTTTCAAGAATCAGAACTAAGAAAAAGTAATCATTTCAGCAAAACCTTGTTGAAGAAATCGAATCAGCTTATTGAGAAGCAAAGGTCCAGCAAAACCAATACAATCATTAAGCACCTAGCAGCATGCCAATACAATATCAGCATTATAAATAAATAAAAAATATTAAAAGAATGATAATTATATCAATTTTAACAAGTAAACAAGTCAAAAAGCCTATATGCTACATGATCTTATCTAACTTAAGAAAAATACTACAGGAGTTAGAGGCTGCATCATAAATTTAAGCAAATGGGAAGAAAATGCGCCTCACAAATTCACAATGTAGAAAATACCTTTAAAAAACCTAGGCGAACATATGGCCACCCATATGCACAACAGATTGCTCTAAACAAGGATGGATTAGATATATTACTAATCTGCTGATCTTCCCAACAGCTTAACAATGCATTATAACAGGAAGATGGTTCCATATCAGCAGGGAACTGAAGCAAATCTTCAAAGTCCAGCTGCTTTTTCGCACCGCAATTCATCACAGAAGTGATAGATTTGAATGTCATAAGATCCCAATAGCTCTGTGTGTTTCCCTTTGACATTTACAATCAAATTAAACACAAAAATTAACATAAATTTTCAAACTTTGGGAAAAGGAAAGAAAATACATAATAAGCAGCATCCAGAGAGGGTTGTCTCATTTTTTGGTAGAGGCTCGCCTTGAAGGTAACAAGTGACATTGTACTCTTCATTATAGCTGCAATGTTGGTCGAAATTCTTGGACTAGGCATGACATGTAAGGCCACATCCCAACAGAGAGAAATTTCAAGGCAAACAGAAAAAACTTATAAAAAAACGTTGAGAATCGCCTTATGAATGACTAGATGATGTTGACAGCATAGAAATTTTGAAGATTTTCTCATTCTCAATCCAAAAGTCCTT
Source organism: Juglans regia (assembly GCF_001411555.2). Classification (NCBI taxonomy): domain Eukaryota; kingdom Viridiplantae; phylum Streptophyta; class Magnoliopsida; order Fagales; family Juglandaceae; genus Juglans; species Juglans regia. The sequence goes on from NC_049907.1 coordinate 47,201,548, forward strand.
ATACACCAAAACAATCTCAAAAAATGATTTTCATCAAAGCATCTTGCCTCAATTCCCAAAAAATCCAACTTAAAACCAACGATCTTTAAATTAAGAAAAAAATTCTATTTAGAGAAAATAAAAATCTTCACTTAATCATTTAGAGAAAATTCTATTAAGAAAAAAATTTATTTAGAGAAAATTTAAAAAAAAAAAAAAAAAAAAAAAAAAAAAAACCTCTCACAAAAATATTCTTCCCAAACATATTCTCAGTGAGTCCCACCACTTTTTCAACTCAATAAAAACATCTCTAAAAAGCTTTCTCAATCCAAACATTCCCACTATTTTCACAAAAACCCCATAAAAACGTCCCAACTACTTATTGATAAAAGAAAAAGTTTTCTCAAAAATCAGAAATTGTAATAAACTTCTTACCTCCAGACATTCCTCAAGGAAACATAAAAGGATAGTGAAAACAAGTTCCGCAAGAGATCCAGTAATGATTTTAATCAAATTAATAAAGTTTCCCATATGTCATTAAGCACAACCAGATGTTTGGCTAGGTAATTTCCAATAGACATCCATGTCCATTTTGGAACAAGTTTATTAGTTTTGGGTAAGCAATGCCAGAAATGAAGCATAAAAGGTTAAAACTGAAATATAAACTTCAGAAATGGGTATACTTAAGAGTTTCTTTGTAATGTAACTTTTTGAATAATTACATTTAACTTCTTATTGTGGAGGGAATTTATCATCAACCATCTTCAACAACATGAACATAACAAATTAAATAATTCAAACAAAAAAGAAAATAAATTCCTCAGAGGTAAAACAAGATGTTGGCATAATACTTACAGAATTCTTTAGACAACCTTCCTCAAGGTCCATGTCAGTGGAAAGAAGCGACTCTTCCAATGAACTACGGTTTGGGGAAGACAGAATTGTTAGTGAATCTGACTAATAATAGGAACTGATTAGAGGGAAGATTTACATACTCTCCACATAAATTACAATTAGCCATCCAACGGGTAAATGATGCTAGCTTCTGCTCCCTAGCTAGGTGTTTTCTCTTGTATACATCCAGTGTACTTGGCTACGCATATTGATATTAATAAATTTTTACGTATGAAGTTTAACAACATCACCACTGTATGGATTAGAAGGGAGATTTGGAAAAGTAATGTGTGTGTGTGTGCGTGCGCGCTTTCAGTGCTTCAATTTAAAGTACAAAAAACAAGGGCATAGGAGACGCGCAATGTCCAATAGATTTGGTTAAACTGAATCCCTAAAAGGTCTTTCGGGCTTCTCTCTAATTCAACTGTTTTTATCTCATTATTCGGCTAACAGGCAATAATTATGAGGAAAGATTGAAACCATGTCCAGGAAACTTCCTCTTTCTTTTAGGGGAAAGGGATGGAGAAAAGGTAACTGTATTCTCGACATTGGAAAGAAAATTACTAAATCCACTGTCCGCTTTTTTTAATACTGTTCTATCTTATAATCTTTCTTGCATTCATATAATGGTTTTTACAAAAATTATCCATACATACGATTTTTTTCTTAAGGCAATACCAAGCACAATGCCACCTAAATTCTACATACTAATGTTCTGGATGTTTTTTTTTTTTTTTATAAGTACTAATGTTCTGGATGTGACTATAATCCAGAAAGAAGTGAGTTAAGGATAGAATCATTAAGCATATAATACCTGCTCTTGGAAGGTGACCGCTTTATTCTGATAATGTTAATGGATATGCCAAAGATAATATCCAACAAAACGATACTGCTCTCTTTAAGACATCTCAAAGTCTGTCAAAGGAAACGTGAAATAAATAGTGACTCCATCTACCAAAAAACTATGACACCAAATGATTTTACGCTACCTAAGAAACTAAGAATTTAAGGGAGTTAAAGTTGATGGCACCCTTTTGCAAACCTGTATAAACCTAATTTTTGGGGTGTCAATAATAAAACAAGAGGCAAAAAAAAAAAGTCCAAATTTCAAAGTCTAATTTTTTCTACATATGTTGAGTGGATGACCAGAGTCAATGGATCCATGGAGAAGCATTGGGTGTCATTCTATGCCTCCATAGGTAGCTTTCTTTGCATAAGATTGTTGCAACTGAAACCCTTATTAAGAAGAAATATATTGTGATGTGGTATGTTCAATGCACAAATGCAATGCTGAGACAATGAATAAATCTCATGCTACACTGGGCAGTCATGAAAGAGTGTTGGTCTGATCTCATCACCCTATTAGGAGTCAAGCGATCAATATATTAGCTAGTTGAAACGGGAGATTTGAAAGGCAATGTAGTGTTTTAGTTTTATGGAGCCATTATATTAACCTTATGCAGACTCTCTAGTTTGAAGGATCTGTCAGGCATTAGAGCATTTTTAACTGCCTACGACCACAGTCAAGCTACCTTTTGAGTTACTATTAAGCTAGATGTCTATTTCATCTAGCCCGTTTTCAGGTTTCTCATAGGTTGATGATCTTCCATGGGTTTAACCCCTTTGTGCTAACAATAACTCGAAAAGAGGAAAACAAAAAACAAAAACAAAGTGTGTAAAGGACATGGAAAATATGAAGAGATATTCTCTTGCTGCAACTGTCGACACCTGATTATTCAGATGCGTTTCTTTGTAAAAATTTACAAACAAATTAAACAATGATAATTCTTTGTGAAAGTGACTTTGCTATGCAACTATTGATGCCTGCATTATGTGGTGCAAAGCACATAAAACATGCACAGATATCCTAAATAGGAATAGAAATGTAATCTCTAGTGCAATGGAAAATTTGCAAGGAGAAAAAGGCATACAACAGTACTTTTTTTTTTATGAGTACAACAGTACTTAGAAACGTCCACCAGAGAAATAGTACCTCAAATGAAGAACATGTTGCTAGCAGATTGAAGATGCCCAATAGTGGCCTCACTATCCACCAGAAGCATAGGATCAAGTTGCAAAATATGTACCGATAGTTGGCAGACTTTGAGAAGAATAAGATAGTTGTCTACATATTTGTAAAAGCAAACACTAAGACAACCTACATATAGGTAGCATGAGAAACTAAGCTAAAACAAGGTAGCCAGCAGCTAGAAGTCAGAAAAGCTTACCCAGACAGCAAACTGAGAGCATCTGAGAAACCACTTGTGATGAACAATAAAGTCTCCATGCAGTGCTTTGTTTAAAATTAAAGCCAGATCCAAAAATGACAAACAAGCCCCAATGGCAGGAAAATAATGCAAGAAAAATTTTTCTTGCATGTTTACCTGAGCAATATTCCGAAAGCATTAGTGTACCTAACCACATCTTCTAGTGAAATTTAGAAAGAAAAAAAAAAACACAAACACACGACAAAGCCCTTCCTGCTAAAAATCAGAATCATTGAAGAAACCAAAATATGTACTTGATACACAATTAAAAAAAAAAAAAAACTGTTTAGGCATAGAAATATTTTGCAAATAAATTATTTTAGGGTACTAACAAGAGACTAGCCAAAAAATACTACAAATACTAGAGATAATAGGACCCTAGTTAAGACATATACAGGTTATCGGATTCATGATAGTGTAATTCAATGAATAAGTTCTACAATAAATAATTAATGAATTACATCTCATGCATTCTACCATTAGTTCCATATAACCAACCGATCGCATTCTTTTCACAAGTACTGTCTGAAAAAATTAAGGGAAAAAGGAAAAATTTAGTAATAATGTTTGTCACTTAACTAAGAAACCGAAAGAACTCTTAACAGCTTTAAGAGGAATAATCTAAATGCAAATGGACGATATCAAGTAGAAGATGTGGAAATGTTTCGTAGGTGTCATCACTGTCAGGTTTGTGCTTATATCTTTATGTGCTAAAACTGATAGATGAAACTGTCAAATTCAATATGATATTTCTCGTTCATCAATGTAGAAGAGAATATTTTTTAGCTTCTTTTTGTTTGATAAAAATAGAGATTTTGACATGATGCAAATTAATCAGTTATCATTATAACGATGGTTTAGCGATGTTCCAGGGGAAAAATATTAATGTGGACATATAGAATAAGTATTTCTAATCTATCTATCTGTGTGCGGATGTGAGTGAGTTAAATGCGTAGAAGTCAGTTAAACCGTAACCCTTGAGATCTTAATCGAAGGGGTATAAAGTAGCAGTGTGACCTGGCTACCCTATTTACTTTATCTTAAATTCTTTAAGCAACTAGCAAAAGCCTAGATGAGACAAAGGAATGTAACAAGTCTTGGAAACTTCAACTCAAAATAGCCAAAGCCTAGATGAGCGTTTAGAACTCAGGAGTCAGAACCTACCGTCCAACTTCGTCCGGCACTCCTCTGAGTAATTCCAACCACAAAAATCATAACAAGAGTCGCAGCATTCACCCCGAAACCTAAAACCGTATGCATTGTCAAGAAAATGCAATTTTCCAAACCATTAACTATCTTTTTATACTAAAGTGTAAATTAGCACCAAGAATAAAGCCTTTGATCATAAGGATATATGTTATCGAAACACTCGGACGTTCGATTTCCATCCCATACCTGAAAACCAGCAAGGAAAATGCCAATTCATGGTCAGATTCAATCCCCTTCTATTTTCAATTCTAAGTTAAATTACTCAATTAATTCCATTTGAAATCGGAGGAAAAAAAAAACCGAACTAAACCAGTAGCATTAGCTTCAGTCTTGCTTGACCCGAGTTTTTTTTCGGTTTTTTCTGCAACCAAACAGATTAGCAAATCTATGTCGAAACAGAGTCCAGTACATGCTGTCTATCTGGTCACTGAGAGAACCGAGGAAAAGGGGGGAAGGCGAACTGGAACTGAAAAGAGAGAAGAAATACTTTCACCCCCAGCAAAGCCGATTGCGCTGAACTCGATGAAACAACTTCTTTTTCTTGGGGTCCAAGTCTAACACAATTAAAGAAGGAAAATAACTAAGGCTCCATTTGTCTCGACCTCAAATTTTTTCAACAGATAATGCCAAGAAAATTGGTTCGTTTTCTATTATTTGGTTGACTCTGAAAATAATTTTCAAAGGTTTGATTACACCAAGAAAATCTATGTTAAGATCAACTGAACCACGTATAAAACTGGTAGCAGTAATTGCTCTAGCTGCAGTGATGGGAGAAGTTCGAGGAGGGTAGAGGTGACAGTGAGAAAGCGGGAGGGAGGTGGTTGCCTGTGGCGGTGGCTTTAGAGTCTTCAGAGATAAATAAAGCACAAGAATTTTCTGTTTGGCAGACCAAGACAACGAAGAAAAACAAAAGATATCAAGAGAATCAAAATCTTTCGTCAACGTGTAGTTCGATTCTCCCTCCTTTTCGTCGAACTTTTCCCGGCTGCCAAACAGAGGGCAAATTCGAGTCCTTAATAGACAAGATGTTAATGTATTTACAGAAAAGACAGAATCTGGGCAAAATAGGGTGAGAGAGAGCTCACGGAAGGGGAATTCGGGCAAATTAGGGCCATGAAGGCGTCCATTGGTCGTCTGAAGCGAGGGCTCGCAGTCAATGCAGAGAGCGAAGCAAGCTGAGAGAGCAACCGAGCGTGACCTTTTCATGCACCCGTTAACGTTTATTCTCGAACAGTAACGAGACGAGACTTGCGCGGAAAGTCATTGCGCTGAGCCGACGTGGCAGCTTTTAAGAACAACGATTTTTTATCTTTTTTTTAGTTTTGAATAACTCCTTTTTACCCGATCTAATCAATCCCATATCATTATCTTGGTTGATTTTCATGTAAGATTTTCTAATCTTGAGAAAATAAAAATCATTACGTGTTATTTGATTTTGAAAAATGCTTAATGAAAGTTTGTCCCGTTCATATATTTTATTTTATTTTTTATTTTTGTATTTAATTGCTAAAAAAATAACTATTAATAAAATTATATTTTTTTATTTTTTTAACGGTTAAGAATATTAAAAAAATATTTAAAAACAATAAATAAAAAATAAAAATTTTCAACTAACAATATGTCACGATAAATGCTAAGCTACCCGCTAGCAACATCTTTTAGTTTTACCATGTGAGAAAATGTAATTATACATCTTATTTTTTACACATCTAACACATTATTAGTTTTCACATTAGTTATATTAAAAATTATTAATATTTTTATTTTCTTAAAGTTATAATGAACTTCATTACAAGTGATGTGCTAACAGTTAGATTTATGTATAAACAAAACTCTAAATATAGTGGGAGTTTAAAAAAAAATTAAAATATTTTTATTAGCTTTTGAAAATTACTAGGAGAAGAGAATAAAATTTGGGTGAAAGGTTATTTTAATTTTGTAAAATATCATGTTAATACAATGATAATATCACATCATTGCATAAATGCCCAATAAATCCTGTTATGATATTCGTGCAGTTTAGTTAGACAGTCGAGGAGATAAGCTTACAAGAAAAAGAGAAAAGATTCCTGAATTCAATGCATTTGCAAAACATACTTTACTAGTCCCATTGAAAAAAGTTACGTATATGAGTGTGCGATCCACGTCGCCATCTACTCGGATTTTGGAATAAAGCTGCACAAATGTATATCGCATGGGTCAAATCATATTAAATCGGCTTTAATTATCTTATTGTCTATCTTTTCAGAAAAGAAAAAGGTCGCAGAGGTATGGTAAAACAGATAAATCTATAAGGATAAGGATAATGCTATTCATCCCGCTCCTTTATCCCGTTTTCTATTCCCGTTTGACGTGTCCGCTACACGTTACACAATTTTTACTTTTTTTAATCTCACATCGTCAGCCCATTGACTTGGTCTCTTTCTCTTCACGTCAAACACTTCATTTAATTTTTTTTGAAGCACATCGCCCCAAACTTCATCTCCTTCTCCTTAGTTTCCCAACCCCACGAGTTTGAACCCCCCAGCCCCATCGTCTCCATCTCCCCAACCCCATCGCCCATCGACTTCGCCCCCAAGCTTCGTCTCCTTCTCCTCCATCTCCGACAAAATCTCCAAGATAAACTTATTTATTTTTTTCACAAAGATTTATGGGTCTGATTCATTGAAATTATATGATTTGAAGTGCATAAGCACTTCAATGGCAAAGAGAATCAAAGTTGCCATGTTTGATGAAATGGGTAATGAGAACCTTGTTTGTTAATCTCAATCTCGTCTTTATGCGATAGTGTAAAGAATTTAGCTTTAGATAACAGGAATAACAATTGTGGGCATTTCTCAATAAATTGAACACCAAATAAAATGAAGATAATGGTTAAAATATTTAATTGTTTAAATGGGAGGCAAGAATTGCAGAAAAGTCTCCACTAGCAGCACAGGGACAAAAGCGGTGCTACAAAGAAGCAAGGACCTGAGTTTGGAACAAGGGTTGAATTATGTTGCCACATGGAACTCTGCTATGCTAGTCTCCGATGATTTGACGGAGGCAGTCTCGGCACATACCCAGAAGATAAAGCACTCAAATCATATAATTCCAAAAAAATTCCAGAGAAAAAAAAAATTGTAGAGATGGACCGGTGGGTGCATGGGAAACTGAGGTTAAAAAAAGAAAAAGAAAAAAGAAAACAAACAAACCTTGGAGATTCCGTCGGAGATGGAGGAGAGGGAGACAAACTTGTGGGGCTGGAAAACTGAGGAGAAGGGGAAACCAAGGAGAATGAGACGAAGCTTGGGGGGTTGTGCTTAAAAAAAAAAATTAAATGAAGTGTTTAACGAGAAGGTGATTGATGGGCTGGAAAGCAACGTGGGGTTAAAATAATTAAAAACTGTGCAACGTGTACCGGCCACGTCAAACGGGAAGAGAAAACGGGATCAATGAACGGGATGTGTAGCATTATCCAATCTTAATTCATGAAAACTTGGGCGGAAAATAAGATCGTTTCATTAAGATTCATTTGAATAGTAAAAATATTTAATCACATCTTATTTCATCTCATCTCATCATTATAATTTTTTTAAATTCTTATACAAACTATAATAAATAATTTTAAAATTTAAAATTTTAAAATAATAATAATATTAAAAAATAATATTTTATTCGACTTTCTACTTTTATTTAAAACTATTTAATCTCATCTCATTATCTAAAACACATAAATTACGTGTCCCACCATGTTAGCATCTGGACGCCAACTGCGCCTAGTGCTTGCCTCAAACGTTTTTCTTAAAAGTATATCTAATATGAGAATTCCTTAGAACCGGTCGGACTTATCTTCCCCCAAAAGTAACCCTCCAATAACCTAATGTCACGTAGGCATTCCATTAGAAGTACAATGAGACCGCACCCAGGAAAAAATTCAAAGAGACACACTGATATGATCATTTTGAGATCTCTTATTCGACCAAAAACAGCTCATCGGTCTCCCTTGTGTGTCACAGCCCCTTTTGTTTTTTGTTTTGTTTTTGGTTTGTTTGGCCTTCGACGGTGACGATCAAATTTATACGGAGCTCGGTCGGAGTGAGATCAAAGAACTTGGTGACGCCGTGTACGATGCTAGGGTCCAGCTTTTGGTGACGCTTTGCTCAGTGCAAGTTGGCCTTGAACGAATCTATAGTCATGCTCCTCTTGGCTGGCATAACTCTTACCAAACCTAGCCTCTAATTCTATTTTTTGTCCTTTTATTTTTGAAATCAACCTTAACTCTCTCTTTCAAGTGGCATGGAAGCCCTCTCGCTTATGGATATTTTCATTTTCATTAATATATTTTAAATTGTTAGCATACTTACTAGTCGTCGAGTATGATAGGTAGAGGGAAGAAAATGTGGTGGTGGACTAGTCGTTGCTTTGGAATTTTTCTAGGTGGATGAAGAAGAGATCTGAGATGGGAGATCTATTTGTGGCTGTTCGTGTAGGAGATTTTTTTTTTAATATTCTTTTTCACCTTTATTTTAATATGTTGTAGTTTCTTCTTGAATGTTAGTTGCCATCCTCTTATATTTTGCAGTTTATGAGATCTAAGAGAGAAGAAGAGATATGAGAGAGAGAATATTTGACACTACGTTTTCTTCTTCTTTAGATGAAGCTCGAATGAACGAAATTGTGTTTTCTTGCCGCTGCATTTTCTTCTTCTTTGAAGCTTGAAGGAATGGAAGGATGAGCTCTAGGTTTAGCAGGTTGAATGGTAATTGTTTTCTTGTTTGCCAAACCAGAGTGTAGGGCTGTACACCGATGGGTTCGGTGTCGGTTTCGGTGCAAAACCGAGACACCACCGACGTCTGTTATGGGTAGGTTGAACCGGCCGAAACCGATGGTTTGGGGATAAAAAATCGATCATATCGGTCTCGACGTGCGTCGGCGCGGTCTTCGGTCCACCGTCGACGTTTTCTGTGAAGGAGGAGGAACTGTCTCGCCGTCGCTGCCATGGAAGAAGAAGAGAGTTGCAGAGGGTAGGAGGAAGAAGATGACGCGGGGAAGAAGAAGAGGGGCCTGGGGGGGGGTTATTAATTCATCTTAAAACGGCGCCGTTTGGCTTTTAAGCCAAACGGTGCCGTTCTATTTTAATTTTTTTTTAACTTTCAAGCTTTAAAACGGCGTCGTTTCACTTATAATAAGTGAAACGGCGTCGTTTTATATACATATATTAAAAATATATATAAATAGACCGGATCGGCCGGTTCAGCGGTTTTCCAGGGGTTCAAACCGACACCGAACCGCCGATATCGGTTTTCCTTCAATTTCTCTCGACCGCCGACCGGTTCTTTGCCGGTTCCGGCCGGTTCCGTGCTCCGGCGGTCGGTCTGATCGGTTCACGGTCGGTTCCGGCGGTTCCTGTACAACCCTACCAGAGTGTATGCGGAAATGAAAAGTGGAGTTGGTGAGTTGTAGTGGAGTTATTTTGGTAATGACTGGTGGCAGTGGAAGCTGCTTTTCTATTCTGCAGCGGTGAAACTGGAAGCACATATTGATCTTCCTATCGTGATTGATTCTATTCTTTTGTATTTCATATGAACGAGTGCATTTAGAGTTTAGTGTAATTTCTGAGAGCATCCGCATCTATATATACAAAATTATATCTGCATAATATGAGTCTAAATTAATCTATATTGATTTATATCTCTAAATATTTAGCTAGTTATGAACAATACTTATAATACTTATATAAATTTAGAGATATACTATTCACTTATCAAAACATAATTTATTCATTTTTTCTTCTCTCTCTCTCCAACCCCTCAACGAGATTATTTTCATCCCGATTTGCACTCCCCCCAAACACGATTTCCTCTTCTCCATCCCTCTCTCGGCTCGAACAATCCCGACGGAAGATCAAACCCATGCACCTCTCTCTCACGATGGCTGTCGACGGAGCTTGTGACGACTTTGGACTCATCACAATTGCATTTTCAGGTATAAAAGCTTTCCTCTTTTTCTTCACAGTTTCGATGCTACATTCCTTCTCGGTTTCTTGGTTTTAGATTAGGGTTTTGATGATTACTGGTTTTAGATAAGGGTTTATTGGTTTTATATTCTAGTTTCAATGATTTTGGCTTTGCATTTCTCGTGATTTTCTGTTCTTGCTTGCTAGATTATGGTTTCTGATTTTCTGTTCTTGCTCGCGTGATTCTCGCGCGCATCTAGTTTTGATGATGCATCTGGTTTCGATGATGCATATGGTTTCGATTATTGCCCCAAAACTATGAGATTGAAAACAAATCTGTAGTTGTCTGCATGAGACGTTTATCTTGTTTTGGGTCTTCGGCTTTGTGTTTGACTAAAAACATAAATAAGGGTTATAATGTTTGCCCATGCCATTGTCATCTTCATAAATCTGTGATCATTTCATATTTCAATAAATTCTTTTCAGGTTCTTGGTGATTGAAGTTTTTTTTTTTTTAACCTTTTGGTTAAACTTGGAGAAAACTAATTTTCTTTTTACCTTAATATATATATTTTTACATTGTTACAAGAAATTGTGGAATAGTTTATTCAAATAGAACTTTTTGATGAATGAGGACGCCCACAAAATCTTATAATGTTGCTTATTGATGAATGGAGATACTTCTTGTCCAAGTTATGATGGCTTGGGATAAGTACTATAGAGGAGACAACTGCATGGCCAGTGAGAAATTTTAGTTCTGCTTTTGTGGTGTAGTTAAAAATCCCAGGAAACAAATGTTTTATTTTCTGACTGGTGCAAATAAAATTATTGTTTTCATCTTTATTTTACATATAAACGAGGGCTGGTGCATTCCAATAAAGGAATTTGTATTGTAATAATCTTGGAAGAATTTGTATTGTAATAAATTTATATTATGATGATCTTGGAGAAATTTGTATCGTAATGATCTTGAAGAAATTTGTATTGTATTAAATTGACATTACAAACTATTTTTGAGCATATAATTATGAAGTTGATATTATTGCATGCTCTTCCTCTACTTGCAAAGTCTATAAAAAAAATTAGGTAAAAAATTAATAATTTATTATTGAGAAATGATATTTGCAGACGTGAGTGTGCAGTCGCTTTGAAAAAAATAAATAAATATGTGATCCATATAAAAAGAAATTAATTTTTAATAATAGATCCCATTATTTTTCAAAGTGACTGTACGATATTTACATATTCCACGATTGTATGTAGTATTACTTTTTATTATTATTTTATCTCATATATGCATAAGTCAATATGAAAATTTTGTTTGAATGATAAAATAGATTTGTAAAATATGTGATTTTATATATACATATACGTAGATTAATACTAATGTTCTGAGGTAGGTCAACATATTAAGTGAGAGGCTGTTAAACAATAAAAAATGGCTCGACGGCTTAGAAGCGGTTCTGATCTAATATTACATAGTAAAAACGAAGGCACGTGGTGGATATCTTGCATGAGCAACATGCTACCCAATTCAACCTTCAAACGATTCAAACGTGAAATACGGATTTCCTCATTCAACATTGGATGGATTTGGGCTCCTCATATTGGAAGTCCAATGCATCAGATTGGCTTAATGCTAGATAGGGCTGTACACCGATGGGTTCGGTGTCGGTTTCGGTGCAAAACCGAGACACCACCGACGTCTGCTATGGGTTGGTTGAACCGGCCGAAACCGATGGTTTGGGGATAAAAAACCGATCATATCGGTCTCGACGTGCGTCGGCGCGGTCTTCGGTCCACCGTCGGCGTCTTCTGTGAAGGAGGAGGAACTGAGGAAGAGTGAAGAACTGTCTCGCTGTCGCTGCCATGGAAGAAGAAGAGAGTTGCAGAGGGTAGAGAGAAAGAAGATGACGCGGGGAAGAAGAAGAGGGGCCTGGGGGGGTTATTAATTCATCTTAAAACGGCGCCGTTTGGCTTTTAAGCCAAACGGTGCCGTTCTATTTTAATTTTTTTTTAACTTTCAAGCTTTAAAACGGCGCCGCTTCACTTATAATAAGTGAAACGGCGCCGTTTTATATACATATATTAAAAAATATATATAAATAGACCGGATCGGCCGGTTCAGCAGTTTTCCAGGGGTTCAAACCGACGCCGAACCGCCGATATCGGTTTTCCTTCCATTTCTCTCGACCGCCGACCGGTTCTTTGCCGGTTCCGGCCGGTTCCGTGCTCCAGCGGTCGGTCTGATCGGTTCACGGTCGGTTCCGGCGGTTCCTGTACAGCCCTAATGCTAGATAGTAACAAGATATTTGCATTTCAAACAAATTATCTGTATTTCTGTTTTTTTTTTTTTTTGTAAAAATAAATTTAATTTTTATATTTTATATTTTATATTTTCGTAAGATGTTGGAATCGTAAACTATTAGATTAAATTTTAGTAGGAGAGATGAAGAGATTATTAATTTGGGTCAGATTGGCTTAATACTAGATGGTAAGAAGATATTTACATTTTAAAAAAAATCTGTATTTCTGATTTCGTTTTTTTTTTTTGTTGTAAAAATAAATTTTAATTTTTATATTTTTTAAATGGTTAGATTAAATCTTATTAGGATTTTAGGAGAGATGAAGAGATACTTTGGGTTAGAAATGTTTGTGTTGAAAATTGAAGAAAGATGAAGATGGAATATCTTAATAATCTAAACTTTTTAAACTTGGTTATTGCCTAGTTCAATTGGTAAATTTGTATCATGGCATGAAACAAGAGAGCTAAGATCGGGTTCTGTCAACAGTTTTCAGCTATGGATGTTTGCTAGGTCATGTGGAAGGAACTTTCGTAGATGAGATAAGACGAGTTGAAATTAAAGTTAAAAGTTGAATAAAATATTATTAAATTATATTTTTTTAATATCATTTTTGTTTGAGATTTGAAAAAATTGAATTGGTTATTTTATTTTTTGTGAAAATTTAAAAAATTATAATGATGAAATGAGATGAGATAATATGAGTTAATATGAGTTTCTAATCTTCCATCAAGCTTTAAAGGTTTTGACGAAATTTATGTAGTTAAAAGATTAAGATATTATATAGTTTTTATTCAAATTCTAATATCTAAAATGAGGAATAAGTAAAATAAATAGGTCTTACAAATAAATATCGTTAAATACATTCAGAATGAATTTTACGAGATATAATAAGTGTTATAAAAATCAAGTCCGATTGGAACTTTGAGTCTAGTTTTAACCTGAATCTAATATTAAAATACTCAACTCTTAAATCATTAAACTCATCTTAACTCAACACCTATTTACACGTGAGACCCACAACTTTTTTAAACTAAACACCTCGCGAGATTCACAACTTTTTTCAACTTCTCATAAACATATATAAACATATACTAACATCCAAACCCATATGTGTAACCCCCATGCATTGGGTTTTGTATCCCAATGGGTTTGGACTTTGTTGAATATGTGTAACCCCTATGCATTGGGTTTTGTATCCACGGTTTTCCTCCGCCATAAGTGAGGGCTATCAATAATATTTGGGGTACCGTCCTCTTTTTTTAAAAAAAAAAAAAAAATATCCAAACCCATATAAACTCATCTTAGATGGATCTCATAAAACTAACTTCACTATATCAGATTATTACTATTCATAAAGAAGTTAACTCATCTTAACTCAGCTTAACATCCAAACAAGGCTTTCATGTCTCTGAACCAAGGCCAATTAAATTTCATGTTCAAACTATAGATTTTAAAGTGAAAGGAAAATAAGTATATAAAAGTAAACTCTACAATATTTATTAAGTAATGTTAGATACGGTTGTATAAATCACATACATTTATTTTGAAAAACAGTTAGATTAATCATTAAAAGATAATTTTTTTTTTTATATAAATCTCAAATTTAACCACCTTTTTTAAAGGGAGTTATGCAAAGCTTGTTGTCCCGAATCTAAGTAGATTTCATTTGTATTAAGTTTACCCTGATATTTGTTGTCCAGCACTTGGAGAATATAAATAAATATAAAATCAAAACCCAAATGTCAAAAAACCTAAACAACCAACCAAAATAAGTTTACTCGAGCCCTTGCATTGTAGTGGGAAGGACCTAGGATATAGTGGGAAGAATCAAAACCGACAATCCAACTGCTGCAATTGTACACGTATTCCCATCCGTCGAGCCAATTGTTCGTTATCTTCTAATCCACTTTTCTTCCGCCCTCTCTCTCGCACCCAGACCGGACCCACTAAAGCCAACCTTGGAGACGGCCATGCTCGCATTCATGGCCTTCTCATCTCCGCCTTACACGCTCTCTCTCCTCCGCCCAACTTACAACCCTTCTCTCTCGCCACCGCTCTTCGCTTCCCCCACCTTTCAACCCCATCTTCGACTATTTCAACTCTTCTCTACTTCTCATTCTCTCCCCAAACTCCCACTCACTACCAAATTCCAATGCATTAGCAAAGACGAAGCCCGGCCAACCTCCACGTCCGATCCCAAGGCCGGAGTCTCGGTCTACAAGCCCAAGTCCTACCAAGTTTTAGTTACAGATGCAGCAAATTCTCTTGCTCGTGCTATTGAGGACGGCAGGACCCGCCTGGAGATTGATTTCCCGTACTTGCTCTCTTTCACTGTCTTTTGCCATGATGTTTGAACTTTTGCGTTTACACTTCATGAAAAATTCTTTTATTTTTGTCAATAATTTGTGACCATTTTGTATGCTAATATTTGGTTTATTCCCTGCGTTTTTTTCTTTGCTGCTTGTGTGGTCAGGCCCTTGCCTAGCAACATTTCTTCCTATAAGGTACATCCTTCTGCGCTCATGCCTCTTTAGACTTTAGGTGATTAAGCCCCTGGCTGGTTATGAATCCCACTGTTCAAGCAGCCACTGGCTTTATATAGCATTCGTGATTACTTTTTATAATGCTGGAGAAAAACTCATATCAACAGTTTTTCATTATATTCCATATGACATGGCACAATCGATGTTATTCTTTGATGCAATCTTATTATTGGACTCGAAGTTGCATGTTAATGACAAATTGATCTGAATACACGATACATGATTTTCTTAAATTCCTAAATATGTAAAGGGATCTTCAGATGAGTTCATTGATGCCAACATTCAACTAGTCTTGGCTGTCGTGAGGAAGCTCCGGGAAACAAAGGAAACCAGAGCTTGCATTGTAAGAAGGGAACTTCTTTTCATCTAGCACGCATATCTTTGACTTGAAACCATGTTAATATTTTGTTTCTAATTTTAGGTGTTTCCTGATAAGCCAGAGAGGCGCAGGGCCTCTCAACTTTTTAAAGCAGCTCTTGACTCGGTAATAAAGTAACTCATTGTGAACTTACCAGTTGTTTAGTTTGACCAAATATGGATGACTTGTTTCCATGAAAATCCTTTAGTAACTAGAGAACCTTCAATGTTGAAGTCCTTGATGCTTTATCTAAGTTTAATACTGGATAATTTTCAGATTGATGGTGTAACCATAGGTTCCCTGGATGACGTCCCAAGTGGTCCTGTCACAAAATTCTTCAGGTCTATAAGGAATACTCTTGATTTTGATTTTGAAGATGACAACGAAGGTTAGTTCTACACAAGTACACAATCAAATGATGTAGACTGATAATGGACCTATATGTGCGCATGAGTTTGTGTCTTTTTGGGAATATATGTTAAACAATACCTGTAAAGTAGATGCGGAACTCATGGGGAAAAATGTAGTTTAGATTTAGAAAAGCCATTAGCTATGATCATCTGAACCCTTAGCTATTATAGTTTTAGCATTAACCATATTGTTTATAAAGCGATATGGGCTTATTTTGTTGTTTAAAGATCCTACGCTTCTTATGTTAGAGTTTTTGATGCCATGTTAATTGAATTGTGCACACCAACCATCTTATGTTAACTTTCCACTCTCTGTCGTCTCTTACAAATGCAGACCGTTGGCAGTCTAATGATCCTCCATCCATCTATATATTTATTAACTGCAGCACACGAGAACTTGCGTCCATAGAGAAGTATGTGGTATGGCATCTTCACTGTTAGAGTATTATCTCTCCTACTCTCGAATCCCTGACATAAAAATTGGATTTCCATAATATGCTAACATAGTTATATGTATTGTTCTGTTCCTTGATGGTCGTAGACTATTGGGTATCGCAACCTGATTCATCTGTATTGATTTTTTCTTAAGTTGAGAACGCAAATCATAATCACAATAATTTTGTTGATAGTTATGTTGCTATCATAACCACGTCCCTTTTCCACATTTTAAAAACAATGTTGGAGGTGGTGTACTCGGCTTGCGCCTTTGCACTGATTAGTAAAGATCTTTTTACTCATAAAAAAATGTCAGAGGTGGGTTCCTGTTTCCTTCATGACTCTGTTTGGGATGTGCAGGAAAATTTTGCTCAATCAACTCCTACACTTCTCTTCAATCTGGAACTTGATACATTGCGGTTTGATTTGTGCCTTTATTTAGCTTTGATTGACACTTAATTCTTGTTATACTGAATACACTTTCCATTGTCAAATAAAAGATGTTAACTTGGCAGTGCTGACTTGGGCATTCTGGGATTTCCGACAAGAGATTTGCACTACCGATTTCTTTCTCAATTCACTCCCGTGTTTTATATCCGAATCAGAGAATACTCAAAGGTACTTGTTATTTTGTCAACCTTCTTTACTCATTAATTTTGTTCTCAATCCAAGTTTGGTTCGTCTATTTGATCTTCAATTGAAGACAGTAGCAGTAGCACCTTACATTGTGAATTACAGTGGAGCACTGTTTCGCCAGTACCCAGGTATTAAAATTATTTCCCTGAGAATTAAAACTACGTTCTATACCCAATTACATGCGTTGTTTTGGAGAAAATATTGTTCTTATCATGCTGACCAAGTCTTGCATCTCTTGAGAACCACATTTTCACATTTTTGTCAGCAGGGGTTAGAGGTCCTTGATTTATTTGATTGATATTGTCCAGACCCTTTTTTTTTTTTAATAAAAAAGGACCTGATAAGAAAGACTGCACCACCATCTTGGTGCAACATTAAGTTGCATAACTATGTGACACCAAAATGAGAAAGGTTGAAGGTAAGATGGATAACTTTATAAAATCCTAAATTCCATCCACTGGGAAGTGCCCGAATGTGTCAGGAAGATAAAGAGAAAAACCATAGGAAATACTTATGATGGAAACAATGTTTTCAAAAACATTATTTTAGCTCTCGATAATTTAGTGGAAGTTTCTTCTATGTCATGCTTCAATTTCATATCCTTTTGCATAGCTACTTTCAAGCCCTTATCCTTTTTAGAATTGGTGCAGGACCTTGGCAGGTGATGCTTAAACAGGCAGATGGTTCTTATGCTTGTGTAGCTGAGAGTGCAACACGCTTTACACTGGGTGAAGTATGTATCTTTTTTTAACTCCAAGCCCACTTCTTCTCTTAATTGTTAAAAATAATTGGATATGCTTTTGTACTAATTAGTTCATATGACCTAGACCAAAGAAGAACTGTTGAGGGTGCTGGGACTGCAAGAGGAAGAAGGGAGCTCACTAGAATTTCTCCGCAGAGGCTACAAGGTCCCTCTGATTATCTTAGTAGTTTCTTTCATTTGTACTTAGTTGTAAATGCTTAGCAATAATATAGACAATTTCTTTCTTTGTAGAGTAATTTTCTCCCATCTCTCCCAATAGTTAGTTTTGTTAGTTGTTCTAAGAAGCTTTATTATGAAAGATGGTGCTTTAAAATCTCTCAGTTGTATGATCTCTAATCTTGCAGGTTTCCACTTGGTGGGAAGAGGAAGTGGACATGGAAGCATCTTCTGCATGGCGCAGTTAACAGACAGATGTTGAAGTTCCAATTAATCAGGGTCACTCAACACTACAATATTCCTGAAGATCCAGGCATAAAGCTTGCACTATCATTTCTTCTCTTCTTTCCTTCCCTTTTTTTTTCTTTAAATTTTGTCTGTGTAATGTATTATTTTTTTTCCTTTTCGCTTTAAATGATTGACTTTCTCCGCTGCGAACCGGAGATTTTTTTTTCGTGTCCTGTTTGATTGTGGAGTGTGTAAGAAAAGATAGAAAAATAAATTTTAGCGTCGTAAGAAAAAAAGGAAAACGAGTTCATATTATGGGATTTAAATTGGATAACTTCATTGACTTTAATGAGCTTTTACTACTAGGTCTATCAGAAGGGAGCTGTCCATAATAGTAGCCTAGCAGATTGCCAAACAGACTTTACAAGAAACGATTCGCCAATAAAAAGTTAGAAAAAAAAAAAAAACCCTTTGGCACCTAGCAGGGAAAAATAAAATCATTAATAACACATTTTGAAGCAGAGATACCGGACGCAATATACAGTGTACAGAATGAGCTAGGAATTCAGCCCTTTGGTTTTTTAACATCTAATATTATAAAAAACACACTAGTTATCTGCATCAGAACCAGTGAAGTCAGGTTCCGGTGGCTTCTGCAGTTTCACCAGGTTCCCCCTATTTGGGTTGCGAAGCCTATGACCACGAAGAGCATTAGCTGCAAAGCGGGAAGCCAAGATAGTTGCACCAAGCCTGGAGCTACCACCACTTCGCGATACTAATGCCCTTGCATCAACGTTGTCTTCATTGTAACATGCTTCTTCTTCTTCTTCGTCTTCTTCTTCTGCCTCTTCTTGACGGCGGCGTTCAGCAGATTTTCTCTTGGCATAACGGCGCCAGGCAGCCTGGATGAAGCAGGCAGCCCACGTCCTCCACTGCTGTGAGTAGAAACGGAAGGTGTGCTGAACTTGCCTGCTATGAAGGCGCCTAAACTGAGAGGCAACAAACTTCGTCTCTTCTGATTCCAAAGCAAAGGCTTCCACTTCAGTTAAAGCCTTCACTGTCCGAGTAGATGTGGGTAAGTTGGAGCCAGCTTTAGGGTCCAGTGCCCAAGTCAAGAGCTCTTCTCCACAGAAGTCCCCTTCTTTCAGTATACCTCGATTGAAAAATCCACTCCTCCCACCATCCGTAGTGACACTCTCCAGGCGACCACGGATGATAAAGAGCATCTCGTCCACGGGGTCTCCTTCTCGGACTATGTAGGTGCTCTGTGTGTATAAACTTGGCTTTAGTCGCTCACAAATGGCATCAAGCAGCCGCTCGTCCATATTGGCGAACAAAGGAACCTGCACACACACATGATTTTATAGAATTGACACTGCTGGAATAATTTCTTAAGATACAGAACTCCGGCTGGATACAAAACTGCATACTTTTGATATTGCAGCCCCAAAGGAAACTGATACATTATTTCACTTACCCTTCTCACTAAATTCAAACAAAGATGCCGCTTGATATCCCTCCTGAGATCTTTTGGTAAATTCTGGACCAAGCTCTCTTCATCTACTCCCCGTGTTTCCAACCACTTGTACTGGTCATATCGCCTAACTCGCTCCCTTAGATCCTGTGGAAGCAAGCGGTGATGCATCCACTGCTCGGAGTCACGCCTTTTGATCCTCATCTCCTCAACACGAACTGTGAGAGACTGGAGGTAGGTCTGTTGCAATCACATGACAAAAATAAAAACAATAAGCTTATTATATCCATTTACTTTTCACCGTTTAGTACCTAATAATTTCGACTTAACATGATCAGAATCTACAACGTACAGCATCTTAGACATCCAAAACGAATTTCTTCTATAAAGCATTAAACTCACCTGCATGTTTCCAATCAGAAGTGCAAAGAGTAGGAGCCCAGAAATTGCTATAAATATAGAAAAGAGAACTTCTCCAGGATAGGTACTCGTTTGAAGGCCCTGACCAAGCGTGCTGTGGAAATTGAAATTGAAACGAACTTAAACTAAGAACGTTGGGTGCTCTCAAACCAAGTAAATTAGCATTTTCAATTGTACTCAAACTTCAGCCATGAATAATGTGGTTAAGAAAGGAACACTATTGGGTGATGCAATAAGCTACCACACATCAAACATCAGAAAGTAAGATACCTCAAATTTTGCAGGCCCCACCACAAACAGTAGCAACATTTAGAGAAGAAAGCCCTGGATGCAACAATGCCTGATGCTACAGCTTGCGTGTAAATTCCATAATTAAACGCTGAAAAATCATCAACAATAGAGCACCGATGAACAAGAACTCTCTCTCTGATCTTTTGCCACTCACTGTAGCCTCCCATATGTTTATTCCCGCAGTACAAGTAATTTATGTCACATTTCCCGCTATCTTTACAGGCTCTCCGCCAGCAAGTGTCATTACGCTCAACAGCAAATAAGTACCAGAAAGCCCCGGCTATCTGTTAAAAGTCCAGATAATATTTATTCAAAGTGAAATTGTGTTCAAGACCAAAAGGTTAAATGTGAACATTTTCTATCGCTTCCAGTAATTTACTCCTCTTTTATAAAAAGTAGTGCTAGCTTGATCGGTATTTTTTTCTTTCAAGTCCTGTGTATATGTTAAAATATTGACCCAATATCTGGGGATAATTTCAATAGAAATGGTGAGATACTAATCAACAGTTCACAAGTTCCATTCTTCAGACCTCCTTCATTCATTACTTTCTCAATCTTATCACACTCTTTTATTTTATATTTTTAATTAGGTTTCAGGCTAATGAAATCTTTTACCTCACATTAAATTTACAACTCACGTAGGTCAGGGTGGCTTACAAACACGTAAAAAAGAACTAGCGACAACCTAAAAGAAACGCTTACATGGCTAGAAAGCATATACCAAAGCAAATAGTATGCAGCACCAACCAAAGCACTTTCAGCAAAAACACCTGCAGTCTTCTTGAGTTCTGCATTCAAAGGAACAAAGCGGGCAAATCTTGGAATATACTGAAATAAGACAATACGTAGCAATGCCTGTTTTGTAGCCAATACTTCTGAACCCTTTGACTTCTGAAGAAATCTCCACACCACAATCTGCAGACAATGTGAACAAAATAAAATAAACTAATGCTTTCCTTCCCGTTCCAAAACACGTAGTAATCCAGAAAAGATGATGGATGAACATAGCTAAAACAGTGAACTCTATAAATATCAGCAAATAAAATGGAACATGGGGATGCAAAAAAGACATTAGGCATATTAGAACCTTTCATTTTGTAATTTAAAACAAAAAAACTAATGCCAATGAGATTAAAAAAAAAAAAACACGTATACACAAAAAAAGAACAGCTAAAAAATAAAGTTTGAGAGTCAGAAAGCTGTAGCTAGTGGAGCAAAGTTAGCATGGCTTCTCGAACCTGTGGTAGGGGCAGCACAGAAAGTAAATCAACAATAAAATATCGTCGTAGATATCGCCTAGCTATCTTTGCAGGATCTATCACAAGTTCACCTCGTCCAAAAACCCGAGAGGATGGTGCAATATAAGCTGTGCGAAATTGAAGAGCCATACGAATAACATAAAAAGCATCAAGAATTGTCCGCAGAGTCGTAGTTGTGACTGCTAACTTTGTGTCCATACCAAGGCAATACGATGCATGATTGAAGATAGGAAGATAGAAAAACAGAGGATCAAGAGATACCGAAAGAATACAAGATATGACAAAAAGCCTAATCCATAACAGGAGGGATTTATCTTGAGGGTCAAATATCTTTTTCTCAGATATTTTAAGATCTTCATGGAACACTGCCCGGCTAACGCCAAACCTGAGTGATCGCCCAAATGTCCTCAGTCCATCTGATCCCATTTTCATGCCGTGCTTGAAAGATTTCGACGTATTTTTCTTTGCACGGCCGGGAAGAGCTAGCCCCTCCAAATGAAATTTAGATCGCTTCATTCCAACTGTATTAGAAGGCATAGACAATGTAGAATCCAACTCATCCAACCTACAGGTGCCAACAACCTTGAAATCAATCACTGCTTTAATTTTCCCATTTTTCACGCTGAGAAAAATAACATACAAGAATCATGAAAATAATCAGTTCACTATTTTTAAACCTTTTTCTAACACAAAGCTACAAATCTGTGGTATCTAATAGTTTGAAAGAGCAAATCTATTGGGATCTCATATTGTTTACTCAACAAGTGTATTGTGCAACTTGCTATCATCTAAGATGCTATATTGCTAAGGCCATTCAATACTGAGATTGGTTCAAGGATTATCTCCTCGAGGATTTATTTGAAGGGAAACGCAATACTTTTAATCAAACTCCTTGAAAAAATGTACAATAGAAATACTCGGAAAGAAACAATAAGAGGGCTCAAAATCCAGTGGCCTCGTTTTGCATAGGAATGTGTTCATTATTAATACAAATCACAAGTCTCACATAAGACCTACGAATCAACAAAGAAAAATCGTAATCTATAAAGTTCAGGGGGAAGAGAAATGAAAATCTCTTATGCCAAAGGACACCATGTGCAATATAGATCTGTACCTCACAAATTTCTCCTTCTGACCACCGATGTACTGCGACTTGTAACCGCAATCAAACATTGTTTGGATTCAAGTACATAGATAACAGATTTGAATGGCACAATTCCAAGGCAGGCTTCAAGTAAATCACAAAATGGGATATATATTTATATATATAGATATATAAAAGGAGAGCGCGAGATCAAATTTGATTATCGAAATTCCTGCTCTGCAAACAAAAAAAATGTGAGATGCTGGCATTAAAATCGTAGCATATATCAAAATACTGTCTCTAAGCGATAATAAATCATGTTTTAACCAAAAACAGAAAGGAACATAATTTAAACCACAAATAAACCAAAAGAAAATCAGATGAAAGGATTGTTTTTGGAAAAATTAAATCTAATGCTGATTAAAATTACATTAAAAACACAAAAAAAAAGGCAAAAGAAAAAGAAATGCGGAGGATGAAAGATGGAAGGAAAAACTTACAGTGATCATCACCAGTTGTTGATTCCACAATAATTTATTACTACGTTTCAGAAAAAGGGGAAAGAGGGGGGTGGATTGATTGGAGGGAATTGGGGAGAGCCAGACCGTTATTACGGTTATGCGGAAGTAGAAGTTCAAAAACGAGTTTTGATGCGCGGGCCATACCCGACGGGTTTCTCAGGACCCGGCGGCAATTTTCAATATGTTCTAACAAAAACAAGACCCAAACCTTGTACGTTACAAATACTTGCAATTTAACGACCTTTCTTGCCCAGTTTTGGAACTCCCCCCCCAAGTAACGGAGCTTGTTTCGGGCCTAACTAAAGAATCAGAAGGTGGTGGGAGATGATGGATGAGATAAAGGTCGAGCCCACAAAAACAGGCCCGAGTCCAAATATCGTGGACTTCAGCTGTAGTAGAATGGTCTCAGGCCTGTTGATAATGGGCCTACTTATAAAGAATCTGCTTTTGCACTTCCTGTGAACAAAACTACATCACTTTATTGCAAAATATGATGACCCTTTTTCTCTTTAGCTGTGCCTATCCCTTTTATGAGTGGAGTGTAAGCTTTTGGTCTCAATTAGCCTTTTAATGATGTCTATCAAACGATTTAATTAAAAAAACTGACATCTATATCCAACAAAAAAAAAAAAAAAATAATTTGAAAATGTACAAACTTTAACATATAAGTAGACAATTACTTTGGCTCCAAGTGATTTTCTGAAGTAATTATATTCCTTTTTTTTTTTGTCACTAGATATTTGATAAAGAGAAAGATTATTTTAAAGAAAAATGATATTTACAGTTTTAATTTATGTAAATCTTTGCACTTCTTTTAAAAAAAGTAAGTAAATATGATATTCATATGAAAAATTATTTTTTTAATAATGAGTATCACTTTTTTTTTTAAAAAAAGTGTGCAAAACTTACACATTCAAAACTATATCTAAAATTAATCATTTGAAAAAACTCCACCGAAAGATAAGATCCATGATCTACATGTTCATAAAAGCAACTAGCAAGACGATCGACTTTAATCTGTGCATGAAAAGAAATTGGCATAAAAAAGAAGCAAAAAAAAGTTCACTACCACTGATCAGTCCACGTACGTACGCTTTCTGGCCTTCACGCCTAGAAACAAGAAAAGAAATGTGTATCCAACATAGCGTTAGATGAGATTCCATTAATGTATAAAAACACAATCATGCTTTAACATATCTAATCGATTCTTTAATATGATTTGATGTGGTGGGCATGCATTGATAGTGTCACTTCATCACTTTAAACCATATAAAGGCAACAGGCCATCACAGTAAACATATATATATATATATATATATATAATTGAAATCATAATCAAAGTCAAAAGTACCCCACTCTCTTCTAATCCACAATTTAATTTTTTTATTTTTAAATCATATATATTAGACGTGACAAATAGGAGTACTGTTATTATACTGTATATTAATTATTAGATACAGAACAATTAGATCTTTCTGATGAAAAAAAAACTAGTTAAGCTGCATGCCCGACGTTGCAAGATATGCATCTCCCCCAAAAGTAGGTTGCATATTCTCTTTGGAGTTGAATTAAACCATCCACTAAATAATGCATGTGTCACTTTACATATTGATTAGGACATATTATTGATATGAATTATTTTATTTTTAAATCAGAGTGTAGTAAACATATTAGTTAAATGATAATATTTGATTTGTAATATTTAAATTTTTAAATTTATCTTTTAAATTAAATTATGTCATGTAAATAATATGTGATGTAGAGATTTTAAAATAACAGTGCTCTATTAACATGATATATATATATATTAGCTGGCATGCACTCTACATACATCGTGATTGTTTTTTTTTTTTTAACTCAACACACTAAGTATGTTGAGGATGCAGCTAATAATAGACTGATATAAATAATTTCTCTCTAAAATAAGAGGCCTTCTACGCGGAAGCTCCTATGATTGTCCGCCCCAAAATGCAATATCGCACTTCATGAATCATGACTCTCTGAATTCGGTTTACAAAAATATAGAAATGGGTAACGAGTTCGAGAAAGTTCTAGATCTTCTTATTTTTTCCATTATTATTATTATTATTGTAATAACTATCATATGAGAGGATAAAATATATAACATGTTGATATTGACACGTAGAAATATTATAAAAATGTTTAAACGAAATGGTTTAGATCCACCACCTCTTTCTATCAATTCAAAACTGAAAATAAATTAATAAATAATAATCTAACACAATATATATATATATCTAAATCAGAGCATATATAGTCTTAAATTCAAAACAAAAGGAAAAGGGTTAAGATCATGTATTGATCAAACATGATTATATTTATGCATGGCCAAGAACATATATAAAAGCAAAAATCAGGGTCTGATCAGTAGTACTTCTGCACAGTTATTACCTTCCCGTTGGTGGAGAGACCCCACAATCCACCAGCAACCATGTTATCTGGTCAATAGCTGTCGAGCGCACAAAACAAACTTTGAGCAGTAGTAGGCGCGGGCACTATTATCACAAAAGCAACGTTGCAACCATATCTATATATATAGATATATAGCCTCATGATTTCTTTCTTTCTTTCTTTTGAAACTAGTACATTATCTAACAAGGATATGGATACCTCAAAAACAGTATATGCCCGTCATTGCACGTGTAAAGTTGGTAAAAGTGTCGTAGAGAATGTGCCTTTGGGGCTCCACAGTTGGCATCACATAACTACACAAGGATTGGTGTCAAGATCGGTACTACTGGCCAGTCATCATGTATGACCCATCAAGATATATATATATATATATTATTATATGCTATTGTAGTATTATGTCTGTTCTTTTGTGGATCTCGTTTTAGATCCAATCCCAAGTACTACTACTACTACTACTACAAACTCGACGTTAATTAGTGCTAGCTGTATTGCACTGTGCATGGATCATGCGCCAAAACTTGTAATTATCTATAGCTTTCTTCATGTTGTATTGATCAGCAACTCCAAGCTGTGACAGTAACTGGAACAAAACAGGATGAAAGGAGTTGCCAAGATTAATAGCAACGACAACCCTACGCATGCAGTGACACCACAGCAGTAAGGGAATTAAGGTGCAGTACTAAGAAAGAACAAACAAAAGCTAGCTAGCTCTATACATGTCGTACGTGGCTGTTTACCTAGTCACGGGCCGCACGTCCCGGTTGTTGGTTAGAAAGGTCATCGATATGAAAGGTCCGTGCTGGACATATATAAAACATCCTTAATCAAATTAATTATAATCATATTAGCCATCTAATTAATTATTTAATCTGGTCAAAAACACTCTCTTTAAACGAGACTACACGCTAGCTAGGCGCTAGCTCTCCCTGACAAGCGCATTGTTACCTTTTTACATTTTTGTTACAGCTTTTTTACGTCTTTATCTTTAAACATTGTCTTTTTTTTTTGGGTTCTTTTTATGGGTACGTAGGAAATATTAATTACAATCAGTTATATTAATTAGTTTCTGACGAGATCCATCAAAATTCCATAGTACAAAGCAAACAAAAAAGGTTAAGGTATGGACCTTTTTAACTAGAATTATTGCTTCTCACGTAGATTACTGATCATGAGAACCTTAAAAGAGATAGGATCGAGATTCACCTTTCTAATCATTTATCAAACGTTAGAAAATTAGTGAGTTATTATCTCAAGTTTAAAGATAATAAAACTGCGTATGCGTATATCAAAGAATCAGTCCAAAAAATGGAAAAAAACAAAAGAAAGGAATCGCACCAAATTAATCCGGAATTAAAGCAATTGTTACATCAAGTTGTTGAATTTGATTAAAGGTGTGGAGGGAACAATAAGCGAAGAGCTGGATTCTACGAGATGATGACTTGTAATTAATTCAAGAAGAGAATGTTAAAGGGAACAAAGCAATGGATTCTATTGACATGTGAACCTCTTTCAGTCAAAGACAAACAAATTGAGACACCCTTTCAGTCCACTGTCTGAACAGGTGCCACGTGCCCTGCCCCACTCTCATCATGGCGCGTAAGACAAAACAACAACTTTCTCCACGCTACAACTGTAACCCAACTCCCCCACCAGTTTTCCTTTACTTCTTTTTCCTCCATTGTTATGACTCGCGACTTTTTTCTGCACATTTTTTTCTTTTATCTTTAGGCCTTGTTTCATGAAAAAATAAAATGAGATGGATTAAAAATATTAAATTATTTATTTTATTTTATATAAAATTTTAAAAATAAAATAAAATAAAATGATATGAAATAAAATGAGATTATCTATTTATTCAAATCAGTCATTCGTCAAAATATCTGAAGCACCTAGGACCTCCATTCCCCACATTTTCCGATCCTCATTTCCCAATCACTAAACTTGTTATCTAATCTTATATATTAACCAATATTTTTTTTAAGGAAAGAAAAAGAAGAAAATCAAACCTAACAGTCCCTTTCCTCACCAGTCACCATTGGCATCATAAAAAATCCAAGGAAAAATGAAAGATTATACTAGTAAACGAGAATTAACAATGCCAATATGATTATCCCAACCCAACTGTAAAGCAAACCCACATTGGATACTGATGCAGACATGAAGATCCATACCTATTTGCTTTCCTTCCTGCCCTCCTGCATCCAAAGCTACTAACACTAAAGACCCAGAAACACAAACCAACCCGCCATGCCTTCGAGACCCCTATCTCCAACTCCTAGCTCTCCAGGGCCAAGTTTCTTCACCA
Source organism: Juglans regia (assembly GCF_001411555.2). Lineage (NCBI taxonomy): Eukaryota > Viridiplantae > Streptophyta > Magnoliopsida > Fagales > Juglandaceae > Juglans > Juglans regia. The sequence goes on from NC_049907.1 coordinate 47,229,457, forward strand.
AAACTAGGGTCTTGTTCTTGACCCTCACCATCTCAGCTTCTGTTGTTATATTGGTCTCAATCTTCTACTTTCTTTATCATATCTGGCACTCCCTTGTGCACAGAGCGAAAACCATTCCCTTTGACTCCAGCGCTCCTCTTAAGCTCCAGAGATTCTCATACAGAGAGCTAAAGCAGGCCACAAATGGCTTTGACACTGCCAATATCATTGGCAAAGGCGGGTCAGGTACCGTGTTTAGAGGAATTCTAAGAGATGGAAAACTCATTGCTATTAAGCGTTTGGACGCTCTTTCTCTGCAGACGGAGAGAGAGTTTCAAAATGAGTTGCAGATTCTTGGTGGCCTACGGTCGCCATTCTTGGTCGCGCTTTTGGGTTACTGTGTTGAAAAGAGCAAGAGAGTGTTGGTGTACGAGTATATTCCCAACAACAGCCTGCAAGAATCGCTTTTTGGAGATGGGTTTTTTAGTTTGAGTTGGGAAAGGAGGTTTGACATAATCTTGGACGTTACTAAAGCTCTAGAATTCTTGCATCTTGGATGCGATCCACCGGTGATTCACGGGGATATTAAACCCAGCAATATTTTGCTCGATTCAGAGTACCGGGCAAGGATTTCCGATTTCGGGTTGTCAAGGATTAAGGTGGAGGGTGAGTTTGGGGTGGATTTGTTTAGCCAGGACTTGGGGAAGAGTCAGGAGCTGTGGAAAAGCCAAGAGCTTTCAGGGAATTTGGCCGCGGAGACTCCAGCAATCGGTACTCCGGTGGAGAGTGCTCATGAGGTAGATTTTGCTCTTGCTTTACAGGCCTCTACTTCATCCAAAAATAGTAGGATATCTTATAGTGTTAGAGCATTGAACACGAATTCTTTCAATTATAATGCTAACATGGCGAGTGAGAATGATGGCAAGACTAGTAGTGCAAAGGGGAAGGAGGTTTCGGTTGTAGACGTGGGTGGGGATGATTGGAATAATAGGTTTGTGCCTTATGATGACGAGTTCTCCAGCATTGATCACAGTAAGGAGTTGAATTTCAATGCATCTTCGGCTGTTGACGAGGATGTGGATACAAAACAGTGGGGAAAGAATTGGTGGTGGAAGCAGGATGGGAGTGGTGAATTGTGTAGTAAGGATTATGTGATGGAATGGATAGGGAGCCAGATTTGCCCCTCTTCAAATCCTGATTGGGATGAAGAAAAGAAGAGTGCTCCTGAGCAAAATAACTTGGATAATTCAACACCATTAGATAAATTAGAAGACCTGAATGAAGCCCAACCACAAGAAATTGGATATGAAAACCTCAATACAGGGCATGAGAAGAAAGAGTCAAGGGGCAAGAAAAATCGTAAGAAGAAACAGAGAAAGATGCAAGAGTGGTGGAAAGAAGAGCATCTTGCTGAAATTAGCAAGAAGGGTAGTAAGCTTAAAAGGCTTGAAACCAAGTGGAGGGCTGGCTTCAAAATGCCACATTTTGGTTTGGGAAGACGTTTTCGCTTTCGCAGACGAAAGAACTTTGGGGAGCAGAATCGGAATGAGTGTGATTTAAATGGGGAGTTCAGTTTTAGAAGGGGATGGAAGAAAAAGAGTACCCGGTCTATTGGTAGTGACATGTGGAGTGGAGATCTTTTTAGCCGCGAGCTCAGCAGTACCACAAGTATGAGAGGGACTTTGTGCTATGTCGCACCGGAATATGGTGGCTGTGGGTACTTAATGGAGAAGGGTGATATTTACAGTCTAGGGGTTTTGATACTTGTGATTGTATCTGGTCGAAGGCCATTACATGTTCTTGCCTCCCCTATGAAGCTTGAGCAAGCAAACTTGATAAGCTGGTGTCGGCACTTAGCTCAAGCTGGAAACATTTTAGAACTTGTGGATGAGAGGTTAAAAGATGATTATAATAAGGACCAGGTAACCTTGTGTATTAACCTGGCACTCGCCTGCTTACAGAAATTGCCGGAGCTGCGGCCAGATATTGGGGAAATTGTAAAGATATTGAAAGGGGAGATGGATCTCCCACCCCTTCCACTTGAGTTCTCTCCCTCCCCATCTTCCAAATTATACAGCAGGTCAAGAAGAAAACAAAAAGCCAATGCAGAGTAGTATTTGGATCAGAAAGTTCGTTTAATTTTCTTTACCTTGTAATGTTGGGGTGATGCTGAGTGTAATATACAGGAGTGATGATTTGTAGCTGTTATCAGAGAACAGTCTCAGGGAATTGAAGGTGTGTGTACTGTGAGAATTGTTTGTATATGTACATTAGATAAATAATTTTTTCTTTTTTTGGCCACTTAATGAATGCAAATATTGATGGCGCATGTTCTTGCTTTGCCACTCATTTTTTATCCAGCCAATGCAAGCTAAGTTTACAGGGTAGACTGGTAGCTTCCACAAGTTGCTTCAAAGTTCTCTTCCTTTATAATAAAAAAGCCACAAGAAATCAATGGTTATCTTTCCTTTTCTTTAATAATCGGTTCTGGAAAAATGGTTCTCCATCTTTCCTTTTCTTTAAAGGTTTTACCATTCAGAAGTAACCTCTATTCGTTTTCTCCAACTTGCTTTCCTCGGTTTTAAGATCTTCAAAAAGCATTTTTGTAGATCCTCTCCTGCAATTGTTCCATTAAGTTCATTGTCATCTTACTACCAGTCAACTGCACCCTTGGAACATCAGGAAGCAGAACCAAAGCAAGCTGTGATATTTTTTCCTCATGCTCAGCTTTGAGACACAAATCTTCTTGCAAAGGGGAATCACCATAGTCAGCATAAATTGGTAATTACCGTTATATACGCTTCAAACCATCAAAAGTGCTTCAACGTTTGGCAATGGATTCATGAACAAAAAAGACTTCAAGAGTATGCTGCAGCAAGGATGTTAGCAGGTGCATATTTCGTATTAATATTTTTACATTTGTTCCGTTGCTCGTTCGATTTAACACCTTCCGGCGTCAACTGGGTAAAATGTTCATGTTTGGAAAGGTTACTTCCGGCGTCATGAAGTCTAAACTGTGCCTGGAAAAGAGTAGGTCCGCCATAAAAGCCATAGTAATTAAAGCGATTTCTGTTCACCTGACAATTTGGCTCCCTCATTTAACTACAGAAGATTGTCTTCCCTTTCTTCCCCTTTGATGTTTCTTTGACTGGATAGAAAGGCAAAGACGCCATAATCACGGGATAAAGTCACTCAAACACTATAATATGCACATCATCAGGCCACGAGGGGCTGAGACTAATTGCATGATTGGGCACAAGTTGTATATTTCCATATAAACAAAAAACAATCTAGCCAGTTGACTACCATTCTTTCTTTCTTCTTATTAAAAAAAGAAAAAAGAAAAAAGAAAAAAGAAAAAACAAGTGGCATGAAGCATATTGCTTCATCAAGAGGCAACCTTTGGTCGGCACTCAATTGTCAAGCATAAAAGATTGACAGCTTTATTTGGTGTTGCAGGCTGCAGCCCATCGACAATCATTGGAGTCATACTTCACTTCAAAATACGAACAAGGAACCCAGATTCATGTTATCAACAATTACTTCTCGGCCTTGGTTTAAAAAACCTTTGAGTTCTTCTTGGATTTGTCGGTAATGAAACCAACCCACTTTTTTATTTGTTATTTTTTCTTTCAACTAGCATTTTAGTATTTATCATTTTCCAAAACACAAATAAAAGCTTGTTTAGACCATCTTTACTCCTGCAGAATGACGCAACTAGTGATGTTGCAAGATCCAACTGAAGCGTGGCCAGGACTGGATATTGTCCTCCTGCCACACAAAAAAAGTTAATGGAAATTTAAGTCTTCGATATATTTTAAAGAAAGAAAAATACCATACAATACACTCATCTCAGTTCTTTTTTTTTTTGGTATTAAAATGATAGTATTATCATTGTTAACGTCATGTTTCGCACATCTTTAAGTCAAGTTCTAATAACTCAAGTCTTTAAAAACGAGTTCTGTACAAAGAAGAATATATTACGACTTTGAGATGGCGACATTGGGATTAAGGAGCCTCTGATGTCAAAGTCAGTAAATATTTTTAGAATGTATTAAATAAGTAAGAAAGTTTAAGGATTAGAGAGAATTTCCTCGTACCTGGATCATCTATTTATACTACAGGTCTGAAGAGCAGATCATGTCTGCTTTCGTGAAGTCCAGGTTCCCCGTACTGTTTATTTTGTCAGTTACTTTAAATGTGGCATGGCTTTGCGACGACCCCATTAATGTTGTGTGGCTCTGCGATGTTGTCATTAATGTGATGTGTTGTCCAGTGGCGGAGCCATTAATGAAGCATGGTTCTCCAAGCTTCTTCTCTTAGCCTGCCCTCTTCTTGGTCCGTTCGTGTGTTCCCTATCAGTAGATCAACGGCTTTCCGTATGTCACGTTTGCCGTGTGGGCGGACACTCGATAACTAGACACTACTTAAGGGACCTTAGACCGACGAGTCTCATCTCCTGCTGCACCATCTCTCATACAGGTCACGTACAAAGGATTCTCCTAATGGGTTGGGTTTGTGGCTTTTCGTCTAGGGCCGGGCTTGGTTGGGTCTCTTGGGCCTTAAGGGAAAAATCCTCTTATAGTTATTCCGATAATTCTCACTAGATGAGTATGGTGGAAATTTATCATGATTTAAACCCACCTTCCACCCAAGGCTGGGCACTCCATTTAGGTTCTCTGATGTTTGTGAAGCTTCTGTTGGTTAGCCACTCTTGACGACGTCTTTCCATGATGGGTTCACATTCATTACATCTTCTCAAAATAATTAATGAAGGGGGCGTCAGGCGGCTTTCCATATTGACGTCGCTTCGTGAACTGTGTTTCTTGAATCCGAGCAGCGAGTACCTTGGTTGCCTCGATGTTTGCGAGTCTAATTGTCACATTCTTTTATGAAATGTGGGAATGAGACCTGACTTCTCCCCTCACATTGTAATTATCCCGCCATTCCCGTCTTCTTGATTTTCCTTCTTTTCGACCAGTCTCTGTTACTTTGCGTTCTAGTAGTGATGGCTTCTGACAAATCTGTTCAAGTTAGTGTTCCCGCTGATGTCGGGCCAGTGTTTTTGGGTAGCGGATGGCGCTCGACTACTTAGAAGTCAACATTGGCTTCTTTAGCCTTCACCTATCGAGTGCTAGAATCTGTTTCCTTCAAAGTTCCTGGCCCTGAAGAAGGCGCCGTTGATGCAGAGGGTCATTCCAATAAGGTAGCCCTATACCCTTCTTCGTTTTCGTGCGGTTCGAGATTGTCATTTCCTCGCCCCATTCGTGACTTTCTGGACTGCTTTGGTCTAACTCTTTCCCAATTACACCGAACGCTTGGCGGTTATTGATTTGCTGCAGCATTATCTGGCGGCGGGCTTTGTTGGAATCCTACCCAGACGATGCAGACCTCACAGGCAACAAGTTTCTTCTTGCCCATAGGGTGTTACGCCTAAAGGGGAATGTATGCAGCTTCAAGGCGTCCCATGCCCTGGTTACCTTGGAGCAGTAAAAGACTGGTCCTCTAAGTTCTTCTTTGTTTCTAGTCGTGGTTGGGAGTTTTCAGTGGGCCAGGTGAATCGCCAAAAGTTTCCCATACAGACAGATTGGGGAAAGATTCGGAGGATAGGGTCGTGCATCCGATGATCATTCCTTATGAGACGAAGCATCTTGCGATCGTGCGAGAATGGGTGCAAAAACATCCCGAATGCATTTGTTCCGAGGTCCTCCTTTCCAAGGAGAGTCTGGAGAGTTCTTTGCCTCAATTGGGACACATTCCTTCTGGTGATAGGCCAATGGCTATACGGTCACAGGTTGCTCCATTTTGGAAGCGTTCCTTGGACCTTCCTCCTCCGAATAAAGGGAAGAAAGCCCATCGAGAGAGCGTTCAGGCTGAAGACATACCTCTTCCCAGGGTTTAGGACCATTTGATGTAGGGAATGGCTACTTTGCAAGCTAGCCATCCGATTACAGAAGCAGCCCCTGCACTGGTTGTGATGGGTGAACCAGTGGGTAGTTTCCCTGCAGTGCCCCTTCCAGCGACGATTGGTGAGGCGCCCTGGGTTGAGGTTGAGATGGCACCCTCCTCGAAAGTATTTTCGCATCTTCCCCTCATGGGGAGGGGCAATATTCTTCTTCTTGGATTTCTCCTTTTTCCTTGTCTCGTTTGGCCACTAGGAGTCACTCTCTCGAGGAGGTCGATGAGGGGGCAGAACCTTTTTCTAGCAACTACGTGAAGGTAGAAGATTGCACGAGAGGTCAATCTCCTCCAAATGTTGACGTCCTCGTGAGCCCCACGAAACCTGTTGTAGATCCTCTTGTTCAGACCGAAGATGGTTCGAGGGGTCTTGTCATCGATCCACTTGTCTAGGTAGAGCCTCTCGCAAGTGGTGATTCTATAGGTGATACAACCAGCGAGGGTCCGCATGAGGGACCGCTCACCCTAGCTAACTATTCATCGGCGTACAACTTCCCTCCAGATGCTGCAATCGACCCCCTACCAAGGCATTCAAGTGTGGATCTGCCCGCTTCTCCTGAGGTTTCTGGGGGACTTCCTGAATTCGCGGGTCTTGCCGAGGCCCTTCCTTCTTTGTCCCAGCTAGCCATAGAGGGGAGTCGGGAGAAAGCTATTGGCCGAGTTGTCGAATATATATCGACTTTCTTCCATGAGGTTTGAGTGTTCCTTTCCAGCCTTTTACTTTTCTCTTCCTAACTCCTCCCTTTTCCTTAGTCTTATCTTTACTTTTTTAGCGTGCTTCTCAGCTTACGGCTTTTATTGTGGATGATTAGGAGGCGGCCACTCAGGAGTGCTTGGACCGCACTCGCGGCGACAGGGAGGAAAAGGAACAACTAAAGCTTGAACTTGAGACTTCGAGGCTTGACCTATTGGACAAGTGCAAGAGATCGAAGAAGTTGGAACGTTGCTAGTGGAAGCACAAGTAGAAGTGGGAAGAGGAAAAGACCCAACTGGAGCAACTCAACCGAAGTCTTCGGCTCAACCTATCCCGAGAGCAAGAGGAGAAGGGGCTGTTGTGGGAAGAGAATGATTGGTTGGGACAGCTGAACACAAGTCTTCAGGACACCAACCTCTATTTACAAAAGCAGCTAAAGTGGTTCCCAATGCTTTGTGATAAGGCGTGGGGACATGGGGTTGCTGAAGGCCACAAATCAATGCGGTCATTTCTTCTTCAGAGTCCAGAGCTGCGTTCAAGGTCTTTCGCCAAGTACCTTCAGCAACTTGTGCCTGACAATATCCCTACCAGCGAGGCATCCTTTAAAACCAATCGCGATATGGGAAGGGAGGAGATGCAGAACACTTTTCTTGATTCAACCGTGCTCACATCGGTGATAGTGGATCCGACCAACCTTGTTCCTGCAGTCGTTGAGCCAGACGACCCCGCTTCTATTACCGTTGAGACAGATGCTCCTCGCGCTGAAACTTAGGGACTTTATGCGTCTCGTTGCATTCTCTTTTTTTTTTTTACACATCCACATTTTGTTACTACATAGAGGTATACTGATAATGCACATATCTTTGCTTGTCATGCCTTTTTTTGTTTCCCCCCTTTTGTTGTCGTGTGGTCGACCTGGGAAACCGGGGTAAAGGGGTCCATAGAGCCCCTACCTTCCCCGCTAGTTGGTCACGTTGTGCTTGTCCCTCTTTTGTGGATAGTTGTTCTTGGAATGCGGTTGTTGTTGTAGTTGTTATTTGAGTGGTTATGTTCAGTCATACCTTTATAGTTTCCCAGCCTACCTCGCTGGTGTCCTTCACTTCGTTGGTGAAGATTCCACTTATGGAAATTGTCTTCGGGTGACCAAGGGTCAACCCGCACTTTTTCGTGAGTGGGATAAGGCAATCTTCTAGGCTTACCTTCCATTTTCGCTTCACGGAGAGGTGCGTTGTTGATGGAGTTCCAGCTTAGTGGAGTTGGTTTTGCTGATTGAAACTAGTTGATTTTCGCATCATATAAAATGATTGTGTTAGTGAAACAGAATTCACACAAGTTTTTAAGGAAACAAACCGGAGTGTTTAACTACGGCGGCTGACTTTTGCTCATTGTTGCTTGACTTTTCATTTCTTCATTTTCTTTCTTTTTTTTTTTCTTCACATTTCTGGGTTCTGAGAGCGGCCATGGATCGTCAGGCTTTCCTGCCTTGTTGACTATTCTACACCTTTGGGCCAAGTGATACTTAGAAAATCAGGTGGGCTCTAAGTAATAGGGATAGATCCTTTATAGTTACCTCGTTAATTCTTTCTGGAAGAGTCCGGGAAGAATTCTTTTCATCACCTTCATTTAGGTCTTGTCAACTTCCCGGATTGCCTAGTCGCATGCTGAGTGATCGCTCGTATTTTACGTACATGGTAACACAGTGCCAATTATGTTTCCTCATTAAATGGCGTCCCTTTGGTTTCTGCATTATGGCTCCGTTCTTTTCTATCATTAACTCCGCACGTTGTATCAACAGATACGTTCTGCAGCGGTTGCAATAATCAAGAAATTCTGGTTCTCTGGGGAGGGAACAAGTGGCGCCTTGTGGTGTTTCGTGGAGATATGAGGCTTGGGTAGGTCAAGAGCACACCCCGCCTATATAAGGACCCTTCTCCCAGTTAGAATTTCCATTGTACTCACATCTGCATCTCTTTTCTTCTGGAGCTCCATTGTATCGTTTTTCTATTTTTCATAGTTCTAATGGATGCTTCGCACCCTAGTGGGCTATAGGTCCTCTGGTGGCATTCAGGTCGCTACTGGCTGCAGCGGTCTGAGCGTCGGAGGGTGGAGCCGCCCGTCCATTGTTGTTGGGGTCCTAGACCCTCCGTTCTCGTTCTCGCCCTTTTGCTTACAAGGGTCAACTTTAAAACTCTTCTCCATGGATGCTTGCACCCGAGCTCACTGCCTGCTTGTTCACAGTGGAGAAGTGCTTTGGTTGCTATGGTGAATGACTTGGTTTCCGTGGTGACCATCCTTCATTCGGTAAGCGGTTCTCAGAATCGAAACTAACTCCGAGATGTTTTGATTCTTGACGCTATCTTCGTCGCTGTCTATAACACGGATGGCTGCAGACTCCGAACTCATTCCTTCCACAGAAACGTGGTCTGCAGTCAATCGTCTAGTTTCCTTGTGATTGAGAGCACATTTCCATTAGAACACTTATCCTCCTTGTAGCTTGTGCGGTTTTATGCGGCCTTATGGTGTAACTTGTTTCTTATAGCCTTGCAGCTTAGTGATGTAATTTTTCCCTTGTAATCATGCATGATTAATAAGAATCCGTCTATGCTATTTCCATTTTTTTGTGAAGTTGCGGCTTCATGATGTAATTTATCTTTTGTAATCCGACTTCGTGATGTAATGTGATCCTGGCGGCTTCATGATGTAATTTGTTTCTGGAAACTTCATGATGTAATAATTTTTCCTTGTAATTTTGTGTAGTTAATAAAATGATTTTGTGTATCCGACTGTATCCTCGCATTTTCCTTGCCGTATTATTTCAAGTTTTTCTTGCAGTATTGTTTCCATATTTTCCTTGTCTCTAGCACTTCCTGCCTTTTTTTTTTTTTTTTTTCCTGTGTAACCCTACATAAGTAATAAAATAATTTTGTGTATCCGGCTATACCTTATCCATATTTTCCTTGTTCGCTGATGCTTTGTGCGACCTTTTTTGTGGCACTTTGCTTCTTTTATGTAGAGTTTTCTTTATTCAGGTAGTTGTAAGAGTTAAACCCGCACTCCATTGGGGAGGGGTTGGGCTACCTCAAGTTAGCCTACCCCTTTTTGGTTCCCCAAGGAGGTAATTTCTTCAAGCTGCCATTGGAGCAGTCAGCTCTTTCACCATGATAGGAGTCAAGGTAAGTTTTTCAGATCGCCTCGTAGGCGGAACCCACTCTCCTCTGCTGGAGGCTCTTTTGAGTCACACAAGGAGGTAGGTTGTTCAGGCAGTCTGTTACTAGACTAGCTCTCGCTTGTTGACATCACAGGAAAATGTAACATTTGAGCCAGGCTGGTACTAGACCCACTCTCCACTCGTAGTGGAGGTCAGGGTAAGTTTTCGAGTTGTTGTGAGGGCCAAATCTGCTCTCCTCCGCGAGGAGGATAAGATAACCTTTCAGGCCTACATTTCCTCTTGTATCTCGTAGGGAAGTAAGTTTTTCGAGCAGTTTGTTACTGTACCTGTTCCCGTCTATTGACACTCACGAGGAAGGTAAACTTTTCTAATGTCGGGTAGCTGAGGACTAACCCACACTCTGTCACGGGAGGAACAAGGCAACCTTAAGGCATACATTTGCCTATGGTATCCCGCGAGGAGGTAAGTTCGGGCAACGATTTAGTTGGCGGCTCTTCACCGTGATAGGAGTCTGGGTAATTTATTTGAGAGGTCGTGTGTCGGTCCCCTCTCCTCTACGGGAGGGATAAGGTCACCCTTGGATCGACCTTTCCCTATGATGTCCCACGAGGAGGTAAGGTTTATGGCAGTCTGTTATTGGACCCACTCCTGCTCGTTGATATCACAGGAAATGTAAGTGTTGGGTCAGGCTGATGCTGATCCCATTCTTCGTTGCGACGGATGTCGGGGTAATTTATTCGAGAGGGTCGTGTGTCGGTCCTGCTTTCCTCCATGGGAGGGATAAGACCACCCTTGGGCCAATCTTTCCCTATAGTGTCCCGTGGAGAGGTAAGTTTTCGGGGAGTTTGTTACTGGACCCACACCTACCTGTTGACGTCTACAAGGAAGGTAAGTTTTATCTTTGGGCCGCTATTGGCTGACCTGGTGCCCCGCGAGGAGGTAAGTTATTGATGACCTAGTCGTTGTGGGTCTTTTTAGCTGCACTTTTTATTGTTGGTGCCATATTAATAATATGAGAGCGTGTAGCAGATGTTTTGTGTTCCCTGAAAAGTTACATTTATTAAGTAAAAGAGAATGTACAAGCTCAGTGTAGAGACGTTATAAAATTTGAGGGGCCTGGGATCCCGATCTGGGGAGGTCGTCACCTTTCCTCTTTTCCAAAGCCGTGCACCATCTCTTTCCCCTGGAAACTTGGCAAGGTGAATTGTAGACGGAAGCCTGCCATAGTTTCTTTGGCGGTGCCTGGCCTATTTTGTCCTCTTGGTGTTATCCAAGGCGGGTTCTTCGTCTTTCTGCTTCAGCTTCTGCACGTAGCACTCCCTCGCCTACACTTGCTCCCCTCAGACTTCCCCCACTCCCTAAGGTGTTGAAAATTTCATTTTGAGGTAGTAGGTCTACATGACAACCCTTAAGAAGTTGAGGGTGGGCCTTCCAATGATGGCGTTGTATGCCGAAAAGGTTTTCATCACCAGGAAGTCAACCATAACAGGAGCTGTGCAGAAGTTACTTCCCACCAAGACGGATAATGTGATGGTTCCCACTGGCTGAACAATGCCTCCGAAGAAACCTTTTAAGGTCATGGGGCTGGTAGCAGTCAGGAGGTTTCAATACCCATCTTGACGAAGGCTTCCCAGAACAGTATGCCTGCGGAGCTCCTGTTGTCGATGAGGATTTTTCGGGAGGTGATGGTGTCGATGAGCATAGTGACTGGTGACCACCAGGGCGTCGTAGTGGGGGTACAAGACCCTTTCTTCATCGGCCTCCGCGAACGAGATTACGGGAGTGGGGTCGCCCCTTCATTACTTGGCGGGATGATACTCAGCCGAGAATACCTCGTAGTATCGGGCTCGCCTAACATGGGCTTTTCATCCTAACGAAGTGATGCCCTCGCTCGCAAACTCTCCCGCTATGGTTCGAATCTCCTTAAGAGGGGGTTGCTTCCTTGGTGGCGACTAGGTGCAATCTGACAGTGGCCCCCCTATCGCCAACCTTTGAGAGTTGTTCTCCCGTCGGTGCCCGTCACCTCGGTCCTGACTCTTTTCCTTCGATCTTCCCATCAGCTCTTGCCCTTGTCTCCTGGCCGGGTAGTGGCGATGTCCCTATTGTTCTGCATATTCATTCCTTCCTCCAAGGGCACAACAGTCATCAGTGTTATGTGAGGTGGATCGATGGTACGTGCAGTATCGGCGTATTACTTCCTAATCGTCCTCCTTTTGAATGGTGAATGTGGGTCGATCGTACTGTGGCCCGGGTCCCTTTGCCGGGACTTCATCTCGCTGCTTCTCCTGGGAGTCCATTTACCCTTTCTCATGGGGCTTGGCCTTAGTTGGGGCCTTCCCCTTCCTTTCTCTGTGCTCTACTTCCTTCTTTCATGGCTCTATCAAGGCTCGGGAAGTGTCTTCCGTGTTAATGAAGTTGTCGGTCTAATCCATGAATACCCGCAATGTCGAGGGAGTCCGTTTGACTAGTTCGGCCATGAATACCCGCAATGATCTTCTCGTCAGTGGTCATGTGCTCTTTGTTGAATAGGAACAAGGAAGACTTCAAGCTCTTGTCCTCCGTTTGTTTGATAGTGAGGAGGTAAGCAGCCGGAAGCTGCCTCTTTCGACTGGACATGAATTGGGTCAAGAACAACCTGGCTAGCTTGCCAAAATTGTCCACTGATTTAGGTGTTAGTGACCCAAACTATGCACGTACTAACCCCTTAAGAGTTAGCGAGAACACCCTACAAGCGATTTCTCCAGGAAAACCATGCAACGTCATGTTAGTCCTGAAAATTACTAAGTGCTCGAAGGGGTCCCCCTCGTCATATATCTCCATAGCGGGGACTGGACTTCTGAGGCAAAAGAAACGCCATCACCTCTTCAGTATATGGTAGACCTGTGCTTGTGAGCAACTGGTTCACCATCATTTCCTGATACTTCCCTTTGAGGCTGCAGAGCTCGTCCTGCATATGTTTCTGCTCCTCTTCTTTCTTGGGTCCCACTTGCATATTTCAGGACCCCATTTGCTCAGTGTCCTTGCCTTCCTTGCCCTCTTACTCGCGTTGGGGTTTTTTGAGTTCCGCATTCTCCTTACGGAGTGTTTCCACCTCGCCAGTCAGTCTTGTCATCCACTCCTTCATGGCTTTTAGCCTTGCTTCCATGGAATCTCCTACGTTTCTCCTGAATTGTTCGGAATGGATTGTCACAGACATGAGAAGGACGCGCAAGATCTATTAATATCCTACAAACGGCGACATTGTTAACGTCATGTTTCGCACACTCTTGGACCAAGCTCCAACAACTTAGGTCTTCGAAAACGAGTCCTGCATAGAGAATAATATACTATGGCTTTGAGAGGGCGACTTTGGGGCTGAGGAGTCTCTGATGCCAAAGTCAGTAAATGTTCTTGTAGTATAGTAAATAAGTAAGAAAGTCTACTCGTGTGTTCTCAGTCAGTAGATCAACGGCTCTCTATATGTCACCCCTGTCGTGTGAGTGAGTAGTCGATGACTGGACATTACCCGATGAACCTCAGACCAATGAGTCTCATCTCCTGCTGTACCATCTTTCCTACAAGTCACATACAGAAGATTCTCCTACTGGGTTAGGTTTGTGACTTTTCGTCCCGGGCCGGACTTGGTTAGGCTGCTTGGGCCTGAGGGGAAAATCCCCTTACAACCATAATAATTAATGTGAAATAAAAACATAGTATAATTTAAGATATCAGTTTACCGCAACCAAGCTACTAGAAATTTAGTACATTTGAAGACGTTCCCAATATTATAACTTAAACCAAACACTAACATCCAAAACAAACACCAAACACTTCAGAAAATTAAACACAAATAATACACTGCCCTCAGCTAGACCATCTTCAAAAGAATCAAAACAAAGCCAAAACATCCGGCTAGCACCACATCCACCCAGATCCAAGCCAACTGATAGCAAAAGACACAATGAGAACCCCGAATCCTCTCTGTTGCAGAACCACCGGGGCAGCAGAATCCGATAAGGGATTCAAATGAGCGATGGAGGACGATGGGGGCGGCGGCAGAGGATGGACAAGAACAGATACCTTCATTCCACTATAGCACTGACCATTGCCACAAATAAAGTAATACCTCTTGGCAGCATTGAGGGGTATGAAATCTTTGCCACTGCTCCAGTTTCCAACTGCACCTTCAGTGGTGCAGTTGTCATAGCCAGTCTGGTTTACCTCAAACACATTGTACTGGTTCTTTTGGTACCTAAATGCTGTATAAAAACACACAAACCTTCACGTATAGAAAAGAGAAACATACAAACCTAGCCACATAATACACGGGAAAAAAAATGTAAAGAGCTGACAAAAGAAAGTGAATCTTGCGTGTATTGAATAAATTTCTCATTTTTCCTTTCTTGAAAGAATATGAATTTAATTTTGCTTTAGTAGTAAAACAGAGAGCGGGTTTACCCACAAATACAAAATGTGTATATAGAACCTGCATATTTGGAACAGATCTAACATATATAAGGAGAGAGAGAGAGAGAGAGGAGTTACAGATAAGGTCGCCAACATAGAAGGTATGGTTGTTGGCCCAAAGGGTGTAGTTGAAGCCGGGGTTCCAGCCGCGGTTGGCACCGACAATGTGATCGGTGGCATGGACGGGACAAAGTGTAGCAGCGGCGGAGATGAGCAAGAGGGAGAAGATTAGGTGGGTTGAGCTGGACATCATCATCTTTTTCACTTTTTCCGTATCGGTTGAGAATTGAGATTTGACAGCCGCTTTTAACGGGGAGAGAGAGACACTAAGAGCATTTTTTTATATGTATTTTTAAAATTATATTTTTTAAAAATTAATTTTATATATTAAAAAAACTTTTTTTATATTTTTTAATAAAATAATAATAAAATATTATTTTTTTAAATTAATATTTTTTATATATTTTATAATTAGCATCACGTGTTCAAAAATATAAATTTCATATATTTAAATATTATTAATTTTATATATCAAAAAAATCAATTTTATCAATAAATATTAATATGTATTAAAAAATATTTTATATTATCAACTTAATACAAATTTTATATATTAAGATTATCTTAATATAAATTTTATAAAATTAATTTTAATGAATAGGAGAGAAAAAAAATATTAAAAAAATAAATAATATTTTATAATTATGTAAAAATTTAGATATATATAATTTAATGTAAATAAATTTAAAGATATAATATAAATAAATTATTACTAGTGCTCTTGGACGGGGAGAGAGAGAGAGCGCGCTGTGGATAATTGTCTTTGACTTGGTCCAAGAAAATTTGAAAATACCTGGTCTTCTGCAGATAGGGTCACATGCGTTTCCATCAGTAGTTGCTTGCTACCCATTTTACATTTTTACTTGATGAATTATTTTTATTTAAAGGAGTCCACACACAAAATAAAAAATAAAACAACGAAAATGATTTTTCTTGAATTAAAGCAATAAAGTGGAAGTTAATAATGTGTAAGACTGTCGATGGCACACCCTCTCATCCATGAAGAAGCAATTTTTTAATCTCAATTTGTTTAAAATCCTAAGTGGAACCTTTTAATAAGAAACAACGAAAATGATTTTTTATTTATTAAGAAACTCTCATTTTTAATAAAAAAATATTTTCTACAAAAAAGAATTTGAGAGTTGTAAAAATTATTTGAATAAAAAATAAGTAGCTACCAGAAAAATATAGAAACATGCAGCCAACTAGCTTAAAAGATAATCTTGCCTTCAAAAACAAAAAACTAGCTTTAACAGATTATTTACGATTAGGCCTCTTTTGATATGTTTCATATCATTTCATCTCATCACATTATTATAATTTTTTAAATTTTTATATAAAATATAATAAACAATTTAATTTTTTTAAATTTTAAAATAATAATAATATTAAAAAATAATATTTTAACAATATTTTATTTAATTTTTATCTAAAACTATCACATCTCATTCAATCCCACCATCCAATCCGCACCATAGTGTATGGAAGGACTGCCTTACCCCCAACAGACATTAACCGTTGATATTTTTCGGAAAAGATTATTACTTTACTCCTATGTGGACCTTACGGTATTGCTTTTTTTTCCGACTCATGAGCTTTTCCTTGCACCTCTGGTACCCTGGTAGTTTGACCTTGACGTCAGGCCATTGGCCATTGAGATTGTCAGGCATCCCACGAGTCAAAATCATTAACAACGTAGTAAAGTTATACACCATATCATCATCTTTCATACCATTATGTAAGATGTGTCATATTTATCACTATGGGACACTCAACTCTATTACCAATATTAATTATAAGATGTATCATATTTATTACTATTGGGCACCCAACTCTATTGCCGATATTAATTGGGAAAAAATAGAAGGGAAAAAAAATAAAAAAAACAGAGGACCCTATGATCCCTGATTTTCGTTTTCACAAGAGCAATGAAACTTCATAGTGGCCAAAAGTACACATACTCTTAAATCTGGGATGCAAATGGTGATGGGAATTAGACCCTCTCAAAACAAAGCAATCCAATTGTTGGATATGGGAGTCAATATAACTTAAATCAGTTAAAATGGACAAACCAAACTTTCAAGGTACTGGGGTATCCTTTTTCATCTCCTAGAGCATGAGGAAGTGGCACTATTATAAGAAAACTCCAATAAATTGGGATTTAACAGAAACTCATGTTTGCTCCACATTCAACTCGTGTTTTCTTTCCATTATTTTGGTTAGGGAAGAGGAAGAGGGGGGAGGTCTAAACAATCCAGAAGACGTTAAAAGAAATGTAAAGACTCAAAACAGTCCAAACCTATGTTGGGCAAAGCACTTAATTGAAGAAAAAGAAAAGAAAATGGTGGCAATGAACCTAATCATCAGCTCCCGAAAACAGATCTCCAGTCCAATCAGAGAAAACAAGAGGCTTATGAATTGGAAAATCATGTTTCTTCAGAAAAAAAAAAATCTCAGTATTGTAAACCCTATGAATTGGAAAATCATGTTACTGAACCAACTGCCAGATGTTTTAGCTCCCCAGTCATCAGAGCCTCATGAACCACAATGATAAAAAGAATAAATTAAAGGGAAAAAAAAAAACATACCAGAAGTATATGGCAACAATTTGAAAGCGTTGACTCTCAGATGTTTGAACACTGGGGAAGAAAATTTTCTTGTAAAGAGAAAAATGACAAAGCTGCTTTTCTCTGGGCATGCCAAATCAATTGGTAGGTTATTGAGAAGTGAGAACCAGATGGCCTCATAAGACTCCTCCCCAAGCAAACCTCTTGAAGCAGAAGGTTCTTCAGTCATTCTTTCAATATTTACAACCAGCAAAAGCACCTCATTTATCATACTAAATGGCACAGATAACTCGTCATTCTTTTTATGTCCAGTCAAAGTTCCAAATTGGACTTTTCGATTGATTTCTTCTTCTTTCTCGATTGGTGGGTATGATTTGTCCATCTCATACTTCTGCCTTTCCTATGATTCGCCCTCTCATCTCTATTAACCCGTTGGACCTGTCGCTTCCCTTCATGTACACTGCATCGGACTGGTTCCTTCAAGAGCTTCTTAAGCTTTGGGTCTTCTAAAAATCCATTTGATCTCATCTCGGCATAGAACTCCCTGGCCTTGATCAACCACCCACACGTTGCCAGCCCTTGTACCAGCACCGAGTAATGCAAGGAATTGGGCACTATTTCATACTGTTTCATTTCCATAAATACCTTCAATGCATGGTCAGGTTGCCCCAATTTGAAGAACTTGCCAATAATTATTAGAAAGGTATCCCCAGTAGGACCTAAACCAGCTTTCTTCATTCGGTTAAGAACTTCCAATGTTCCCTCAAAACCTGCACTCCTAAGAAATGCATGGTAAGTCTCCATGGTTGGACTGAGATTCTCCTGCATCATAGTGGTCAGTATATTTCTTGCCTCCTCAAACCTTTTTGCTTCACACAGAGGGTGTATCATTGAGTTGTAAGTGGTAGAATCCGGTTGCAAACCTAAACCTTTCATTTTGTCCAGGATTTTGAGAGCTTCCTCAAAGCAATTCTCATGAGTTAGTACGTATATTAATGAATTGTAAACCTCAAGGCTTATGATCCAACTTCGTTTCTTCATTTCATCATAGAGTCTAAGTGAATCAAAGAGATTCCCAACCTTTGAGAAACAGGAAATCATGAGGGTATATGAAGTTGCATCTGGTGTAATACAGCATTTAGACATTTCTCTCCAAACTCTCTTTGCTTCAAATACATCTAGAGACACGTTACACCATGCATTGAGAATAATGTTAAAGCCCTCAGTCTCCAGTGGGAATAACTTCTTGTTTACAAACATAAATTCTTCAGCCTCCTCAATGTTTCCATATTTACAGAGTGCCTTCAGAACAGTGTGGAATGCTTCCTGATCAGGGGTCAATCTGAACGTCTCCATTACGTGGAATGTCCGAATGGCCTTGCATGGATCATTTGCAGATGCATATCTGATTATTACCAAATGGAAACGTAGAAAGAACAATAGCTTGAATTAACATTTGTGTATAATTAAGATAAAGCATAATATTTTTATTTTTATCGGTAATCAAGAAGTTATATTCATAGAAATAGAAAAAGTCCAGGTACACAGGTAGTATACATGAGAAACACCAGTACTCTCCTGCATCACATTTAATTATTGAGAATTGTCACTCAAACATTAAAATAAAAACTTCATAAGAAAAGCTTCAGCAAATCCATCTTCATGAAGTATGACATGTTAACAAATTGAGAAAATCAAGAAAGAAGGAGATCATAAAACTTTGCAAGGAAAGTTTTAAACTAATTGCTTTGGTTTCTTTTTTCTTTTTTTTTTTAAACCAAGTGATATTTTTTTTCTATTCTTAATTATTATGTGTTTAATATTTTTTTACAAGCAACCCAATACAAATAAGAAACTACAACAAAATAACTAAGAGAAACAAAACAAATATTTATGCGGTTTGACCTACGTCCAAATGAACGGGAAACTCAGCAAAAGAAATACAATCAGAGATGATCCTGAATTCTTCTACTATATCACGAAACTTAGCATAATATATATGGATCTAAAACTCTTTGAATTATACAAGAAAAAAGTCGTTATTCAGGAATGAAAAGAGAAATTAGTGTGAAAATCTTAGAACTTTAGAAGTTCTAACCAACTTGCGTGGATGCTACAAAGCAAGAACTTGGACAACCAAATAGAATCCCTTTTTAAGCTTTAGATGGAAGAAAAACTGCAGTTAGTATCTCAAATATCAGTTTTACAACTACAAATACTGTGTAACTAGTAGAAAAGCAATATATGTATGTTTATGCATACTTGTAACATACTTATATCAATCAATGACAATATACATGTAACATACCATACTTAAACAGAGTAGAGGGAAAGAAAAACACAACCTCACCTATCAATCATAATAAGCATTGCCCGACGAGTGTCCATTTTAGAACGGTGCGTGTGCATGTCCCGAATCAAACACCAAGCAATATTAAACTTTCTATGATTGCCCAAAACCCATATCATCAAATAGCAAGCTTTTTCATCAGTGCAGCCCCATTTCTCACCCCATTTGAAAGCCAAAAATGCCAGTCTCCACTCTTCCCTCGATTCCCAAATCGCAGAGCAAACAATTTCTCGATTTGCTTCGATGCCTGACTCGTCAAGAGACTCGATGGCCTTCGCTTCTGAGGGACACTGGGAGACTCCTCTGAGCATCTCAAGGAATCGGGGAAGACCCGGGTCGTGCGTGCCGTGGGTGACTTTGAATTTGTAATTGTCAAAGTCAAATGGATAGTGGTAATTTTGAGCTGAAAAGGGTTGGAAGGTTGAGAAACGGCGGGTCTGTGGAGAGGGTAAATGACGTGTTTGATGAAATGCGCGAAAGAGGTAACGAAGGAATGGCTGTAATATAGTCGTAGCCGGAGAAGGACAGGGTGAGCGAGTGATAGGGTGGAGCATGGAGAGGGGTAGGAAGAAATGCGGATCCGTTCGTGGCAGTCTCCTTGCAAGGGAGGGAAGATGTGCCATCGGGTCTACAAAAAGCAGTGGTAGACATTTTGGGGTAGTTAACCGTTAACTTTATGGGAAAAGCTTCAAACCGGATTAGGTGTCCTTGCATTTTATACCCTCCAACAAAATTTAGACACGTAGGATATTTATACATATTATGGTGGGTGTGAGTTGATGGAGTCTTTCCTTCTATTTCAGTTTTCCGTGTCTTCCCGAGCTCTCCCCTCTTCTCTCCCGAGCCCCATTTCCCTTTACCTTTCTTCTCTCTTCTCCCCCCTCACTAGATAATATTTTTATATTTGAAAAGAGAAAAGAAAAAGTAAGTAGTAGGATATTGTGCTTCGAATTTAAATAAATTAATGCCCAGAAACATTTCCATATTTTTCCAAAAAAATATTTCTTCAATTGTTGTTAAGACAGATTATTTTCTTTTTCTTTCGGGCTAGAGAGAGAGAGAGAGAGAGATCCGTAAAGAAGATGATTTGTGAGGAATAACCTACATGCAATTCTATTAGTCCGGTTCCTAGCGCCTATTGATGGTATCCAATATATTTCACCGACCAGTTTTATAGAAAATATACTTACAACCGTGAATTGCGTAATCGCCGCGTAATCACTTTGAAAAAAATGAATAAAACATGGGACCCACATGAAAAAAATTAATTTTTTAATAGTGAACCCCACTCTTTTTCAAAGCGATTACGCGACGGTTACGCACTTCACGGTTGTACGTAGAATTACTCCTAATTATATATATATATATATATATGGTAAACAAAATAAAAAACAAGAAAAAATAATACATTAGTAGATCAATGATTTGTAAATAAAATTATTCTATTCTTAAGTCCACTTAAATAAGTAATATAAAATGTAATTTATAAGATTTAAATTTTAAAATTATCTTCCAAATCAAATTATTTCATGTAAATATTTTATTAGTTGTCTTGTAAACATCGAATTTTTCGTGTAAAAAACAAATAAATAAGTTTTGGGGATGTTCGTAACTTATCATATAGCCCGAGTTTCATTTATTTGTCACATCCACCAAATCAAGAAGGAAAAACATCTTCCCAATACACTCGTTAACATCGAGTCCAGGAGAACCTCTTCGCAGCACCCTTTACCATCGCTGGATTATTATCAATACTAACTTCCTTCAAGTCTGTTGTAACCAGACGGAGTTTGTACAATACATTCCAAAATAAAATTAGATGTATTAAAATCAAGAGTCATAAAGAAATTTTGACTTTACCCAGCAGTTCTAAAAATCGACACATCATACTGCCCCATTTATTTCCATATGTGAGTGTTACTAAGCACGCTGCACATCACATTACCAAAGAACATAAAACATGTCTATTAAGAAAGTATATAGAGGCAGACCTTTTCCACTACAAAAGTGGGGGAACTGAGAGCGCATACAGGATCTTCTAGTGCAGACCAGCTTTTAAGGGTCTGGAGAAGCATTGAGATATCGTGGATTATAGGTTGAATTCTTCAATATTCAGAAAGCAGAGGCCGCTGCCATCCACGGGTGACTCGGCTTGGAGAACAATCTTCTCAAATCTACTATCCACTGCTACTTCTCTATCCCAATTATAATCATGGTGGAGCCCCGCCCTTCTAATACACATTTGATGGATAGGGACGTTCCTTGCCTTAATATACAATTAACGGACATTCTAACAAAAATTCTTACAATTGAACCTATATTGACTCAAAAGAATTGCTCTAAAATCGAGCCAATATCTACTATAATAACTTCTAGAGTACAAAGGTAAAACACTAATGACTTCCTCCTCTGTACTTTCCTAGTTGCTGTCTCGTGTCAAATTTACAGTTGCATTAGCCTTCTGTGCTTGAAGAACCACACGAATGCGCTGAATATCACAAGCCCAATAATTCCTGTGATTACAAGTACCCACTTAAATGCACTAGTGTCATCGAATAAGGATATTGAAAAATTCATGCCAAAGATCCCTGCCACCACCCCAAAGATCGCAACAACAAATGTAGCAGTTGTGAGTAGCAGCTCAAATTGGATCAGCTGATTCCGAACGTTATCCTGCATGCATAAACCTCGTATCAATTTCCGTTTTTAAATGCTTGTTTTAGTATAAATGATGTCATTGGGGTTGAAGACTCAGACAATGGCCTCATCATAAATCTTCAAAATAATTCTGCGTGGTCTGTTTGTTGCGACTAGTATGGTTTTTGGCTTTCCCTAATCTCATTATCACCTTGAATTTTCTATTGGCTTCTAGATATATGTTTGTATTTTATTTTTAGGGGGTACTAAAAGCTATTGATAGAGATCATTTACTGTAATGGAATTATTGGGTTGAAATGATATCATCACCCTTGATGGAGGTCAACCAAAACATTTTCAACAGATAATAAGATTGTTATGAAATTTTCTAAGAGGATGCCTCCTGGTATGCTTATGAGTGGTGATCGTTCAATGTGGCATTGGAACCTTTTGACATAAAGATGAATGCCACTAGGGTATCCTGTGATGTTCTTTCTGTTTGGATTGAGTGCTTGGATTTTAGTACACGCTTCTATACCAAGAAAGGGGAAATTAAAAGGAAAAAAAAAGTACCAGCTGAATATTGATGAAATCTTCTGTGTCATCGATGTACTCCTTCAACTGAAACAAGTTTAAGAAAATGATTTTTAGTCGCTTAATCCTACACAAGAAAATGGAATTAAAAATACTATTTTTTTTATTAGTAAACAAGAATTTTATTGATGAGATAAATAGGCATAGCCCAAGAACAAGAAGTAAAAATAGTAACATAATGTATGCTGTAAATACCGAGGTCAACTTGTTTAGGGTGCTATCAATGACAACAAAATATGCTTCCAACAACATCTCAAGCTCTTCTATACTTTCTGTGGCACTCTCAGAACTCCTCATGCTCTCGTGTCTGCTCCTTACAATGCTCAAGCTTTTCTCAAGTTTCCGGGATTCACAGGGTGAAGAAAAAGGAGAAACAGGAGCAGAAACAGATGTACAATCTGTTGATCTGTATCCCATCAATGACAGATCACCACAAAATGATGTTTCCATCCTTTTTTTCTTCTCCGTAAGATACATTTCAGCCATATCTCCATCATCATCCATGAGTTGCTCTATTTCATCTCTAACCTAGTAGATGCAACTAAAAAATGAGAGCAGTAGGAAAGGGGAAACAAAAAAAAAAAGGAAAAAGATACTGTTTGCAAAATTTTATTTGGATAAAAAAAAAAATGAATAACATGAAAGATATAGGGCTGTCAATAGGTGTGGTCAGGATATGGTCACTAAACTGATCAAAAGTTGATTAGTATCAAATAAAACTGTTCAAGTTCAAATATGGTACTTCTTAAGATTTGGTCGTTATCAGATTGAAGATAAACTTGGATATTTGATTGGATTAAGATCTGATTCTTATTATAATACAAAGTAGAGAAACATATATATATATATATATACACACACACATCGATAAATTGTTTTAAAGATAAATTCGTCTTCTTAACAAAGAATGAATAAACATGACAGATATATTACAGAAATACATACTCGAATTAGATGTGCTTTTCTGTACTTCTATTTGAATTTGATTTTGATTTCATCTTTCTATAAATCTGTGTTTTAGGTTCTTAGGTTTCAAATTTTTAGTGTGATCCTGCCAGACATGTACCAAACCCATCAACAGCCCTAGCAACTATACAGTACCTTCTGCACTCTTCGAGTCAACGCAACAAGCCTGCTTTTCAATCTACGCGCTCGTTCCAAATTGAGTGTACTGATCTTTGATGTAAGTTCATCTAGTAATGGATATGCTTCAATTTCTAATTCTGCTGCCTTTGGAAAATTCAAATATCAAATGAGTTATGAGATATTCATGTTAACAGTTGATACACATGCTCCAAACCAATAAATACATGATGAAACAAGCTAATGTGACCTTCACATTAACAAAGAGCACAAGCAGTCCCACAGAGAGAGGGGAGGGGAGGGGGGTGGGGGGTGATAGATCACAGAAAGACCCATAAGAGCTCTGATTTCCCCTACAGATTTGAAGATAGATTTGGCATTGTGAAAGAGAAGAGTCAAAACCTAAACAGGATCTGAACAATTCTGCACAAAGTAAATACTGTTTGAACACAAGTATCACCATCAAAACTTCAAAGGGACCTTACAAAATGCACAAACACAAATGGACCTTCACCAAATCCATTAATCATTAGAATCTAGTGTACAAAAATCTTCAAACTGCTGCTTATAAGTTAAGGATGAAATAGAGAAATTATTATCCATATATCCTTTTGGTCCTTTTTCAATTTTTTTCATGGCACGATTTAAACCCATGTTTCTTTTTCTTTTTCTTTTTCTTTTTCTTTTTTTCCCCTACCAACCAAGACACCAGTGCACATAATGTTGCCTCTGGCGAACTACTTTTCCTTCTAACTTTTATTTTCCATGAGAAATGTTAGCTCTCAACTCCTTCAGGCTGCTAAAAATAAATCTCTATGTCCTGTATTTATAGTCTCCAGCCCCTCTCATATTCAGAGAACCAAATTCTTTTTGTTTCACATGAATGCTTAAAGGCCCAGTCCATACCCATAATTTTTTGTGTCATCTCTCCCATATGTGGGCAAAACTGAAGACAGGAACAAGAACCAAACTCAGCAGATTGAAGTCCAGGAAAGGGATGACTTGCACTTCTACAGTTTGTTTAATAGTCAATGTAGCCTGCCAATCCCATGAACAGGTATAGAAAGGATATATGACTTGGGTCAATATTTTCAGAAAATAAGTCTTTTACTAACGGTAGAAAGCACTCATCTTGGCCAAAAGTTTAAACACCCCTCATATAACTCTAACAAATGCACTGACAAACGAGGGAGAGAGCAAAGACAAACAATGAGTGAATTGTACATTTAGAGTTGTTCCTGTACGCACCTGAGAATCAAGAAATGTACAAGCAGCCTCCAAGGCAACTTCAAGGGCCCTAAACTCAAACGGCAAATAGTCTGGTGATGGGCTCCCAAACACAACATTTTCCAAATTTCTAGTTCCCCTCCTTTGGTTCAAGTCAGTAGCATCAGACTGCCAGACCTCACTCGCAGCATTTGTTGTCAATCGACGTTGTAGCTCCACCACATAATGCAATACAGAACTATCTAGGGAATTTAATAAAAGAACCTCATCGGCAGTGATAATACAACGAATTTGCTCCAAGTTTACAACAATAGCCTTCTCCCTACCCAGGATCGTTGAGGGATAAACAAATAAGGGATCAAGCAGTCGCAGATCACGGGCAGGAAGATCACAACGCCGCATCATAGTGAATTTGTCAACCTCAATGACTTGGGAATTCCCAGATGCATCAACACGAATCCAAGATCGCAGGCCTTGGCCCCTCTTCTTCAGCCCCAAAACATCCATACCCTGAAAAGGTTGCCGCCCACTGGCTGGAGATCGATAAGCTGCATCCCTAAGGTTTATAGCTGAATGAGGTTTCGGAGGGAGCAGGTGTTCTTTAAGATCCGCCATTAACAATGATTTTTTAACCACCACAACTTCTTAAACAACTGAAAAATCAAATGCACCAATTGTTTTAATGGTACAGTTACAATTACGAGTTGCAAAGATGAGATTTAAAATCATATCAATAAGGCACTTGCTTGTCTTGAAGAAACCTTACCCGTGATATGTAATGATGCAACTCATTCACTGTAAGCACTTTGTATTTTGGTTTTCAGTATATGTAATCGTGTAGTGGATTATCTAAGAAATATGTGTTTTTTATAAGTAATAAGTTGAAAGATGTTGAATGGTACGCAAAAATCAAACCTTCAAAAAGACTATGCCTATAACTTGGACTGGCTAAACAAGATGCCTTAATCCTCTTGAATATTGGCTGTGATACATAAGACAAAAAAAATGAGCATAGCAACACGATTGTGCATGCTTATGAATATCATGGCTCGTGTAAACTGAAATCGTCCAAAAATTGAGACCCATAAAAACTAAAACTCCATTTGGCTAGGCACAACACAGAATTCGACTTCTTCAACTAACTTAGAAGGTAGCGCATTCTAATAGAGCTAAAACAACATGATACGTCATATTTATTCATTCTTTCACTCGATCTATCCGCATACAAAAGGAGGAAGGACGAGTATCTTTCTTCATGATTTGAAGAAGAACTTCAAACACTCGAGCAGCGTGTACAGGCACGCGCGACCATGTATATTAGATGTATATGCTTTTACGTAAATTAAATCGATTATTAAAAAGATTAAAAACAAAGAAGAATCATACTCAAGCTGTGTACCAGGAAATAACGGTAACTACCTGCAACAAAGAAATTAGGGCGTTATTCCCGGACAGATGATCTGGTATCTTGGTTGAACGACTGTCG
This sequence comes from Juglans regia, assembly GCF_001411555.2. Lineage (NCBI taxonomy): Eukaryota > Viridiplantae > Streptophyta > Magnoliopsida > Fagales > Juglandaceae > Juglans > Juglans regia. The sequence goes on from NC_049907.1 coordinate 47,255,707, forward strand.
CTGATCGTACAGATCGGTCATGCGAAAACGTAAAGATAAAATACGAAGAGAAAAGAAAAGATCATATGAAAATGTAAATGTAAACAAAAATTCGGGAAAAAATAAGAGCCTTTAGATTTACCAGAAAGAGAACCCTCGCTGAGGAAGAGCGACCATGATAAAAAGAAAGAAGTATAATTTAATGAAATTTGGGCGTGCTCGAAGCAATAGAATTCGGAGCTGGAATCTGGAGAATAAAACAAACTAATACGGTGGTTTGATAAGTTATAATCGTTGTAAATGTGCATAATTATTTTTAAAAAATAGATAAATTTAAAATATATATAAAAATAATAATATCAAATACAATTATAAATTATGGATGCTTCGGATAATCCTTTTAAAAAAAAATAAAATTTATTATTAAAATTTTAATTTTTTTTATATAAGTTTAATATTAGTCATTTTATTAAAAAAAATATAAGCTTGTACATTCTATAATTATAAATAATATTTTTAAAAAAAATCACTTATTTAAATAATAAATTTCAGGAAATAAATCGGGACTTCGTTTCCTTGTGTTTTGGACTCCGGTACTTTGACCCGAGATACCCAACGGATCCTGACTAATTTGGATCTCTTTCCTTTTTGGTGGGCGAAATACATAATTTATTTTTCTTTTCTTTTTTAATAAATTAAATAACCACCTTATCATTATGAGTTCCAAGGATATACGGGAAGAAAGAAAAATAATTACGCAAATATAAATATAATGAGTGATATAATATATTTTAAATAATTAGAATTAAAATGGCCTAAAATATATCACGTTAATAAACTATGAAAATTATATGTAAGAACTGTCTGCACTTTTTCATTAAATTATTCTGCTTCAACAATTTACAAGGGGAGAGGGAGAAATGAAATTATATACACAAATAAACAGCCATTTTTGGTTGAAAGGCGTCGGTCCAAATCTTATATGATTATTAATTACAACTTTCAAATATAAGGATTAATGTGAGACGAGTAGTCACGAATTCCTGCTCCTTCCCATCCCATCCACTCCTCCCACAACTCCCAATCAGGATCGTTCATTCCTCTCATCGACTCGTCCATATCGTCATCGTACGACTCAGACAACGCCATCGATTCCCCTCTCAATTTACTCATCACAGTCTGCATATAAATTATTACACACAAAAATTAATCAAAATCACAGCTCGCTACGAATCAACAATTCCAGGCTCAGAAAAAGAAAACATAAAAGATTCAGTTGAATCCAGAGGATAGGATTAGTACGTACATCGTAAGCTTCATTGATTTGGTGGAACTGCACACCACAATTGCTTCCTCTGCATACATCTGGATGATACTGAAATATGAGGTTAAATCAATCAGAATTACATCTGGAAGAAGACCTTAAATTAATAACCATAATCAGAAAACTCAACATGGCTAAGAAACCATATCTAAAAACATAGAATTATAGAACTTCAAGTTCAAAGAAAACCAATAATATCCAGAAAAGGAAGAATCGGATGAACAAAGTTTTCCTAAAAATAAAACCTGCAAAGCAAGCTGTCTGAAAGCCTTCTTGATCTCAGATTCAGAGGCACTGGGTTGGATCCTCAGAGTCTTATAGGGGTCCATCACAGAAGAAGATGAAGATGAAGAAGAAGCAGAAGAAAACATAACCCTATTCACCATCTTCTTCTTCCTCCTCTGCCCATTTCCGAGCTGAAACCAAGAAGAAGAAGACGACCCATTACCACCAATAAATCCAGTCGCAGCAGCTGCAGCCATTGATGTAAAAACTCAATACCACCCGTTCAAAGCTCCGGCTTTAAATAAAGCAAGAAAACGTTGACTTCGAAATACAAAAGGAATTCAAAAGGTTCTTGCTTGAAGACGATCCAATGGACAAGGCAACCCTATTCGGAATAAATATATATAGAGGCCTGGCCTCGAGGGAGGCGGGTTTGAACTAAAACTAAAAAGTTTTCTTGAGGAGTGAAAGATGTTGATGAGAGAATATAATAATAATAATGGATAGAAGAAGTTTTCAAACAGGGAATCTTATCAATCTCACGTAGAATTGTTAAATTTACAGTGGGCAAAATCCTCGAGGGTTCTTATCCAATGGGTCAGGTTTGTGGTGCGGACGTTTGTTGTCGCATTTTGTGGAGTGGAGAGAGAGACAGAGAGAATCCGCGTGCTTATCTATTATTTTCCCTTTCTTTAATCGGTCCTAGTCAGCAGATATCAAGACTCTTGTTTTGGGTTTACATATTCTCATTTTCATTTAATTGTTTCTATTTTTTTAGTCCAATAGAAAGAAGTTATTTGGGGATATTGACTGAGTTTTTGGACCTCTTGCATATCTCTATTTTTCAAAATTTTCTTAATAAAGATTATATACGGAATTTATATGATTGTTCATATGATTAAAAAAAGCCTTTACTTAAAATTCAAGAAAATAATTAACCAATTCACCATTCTCTAACGAAAGGTTTGTTTATAGATTGTTAATAAACAATAGATGTTGACATTTGACCCATTGTTTCTGAGGGTAATGTTCTGTGCTTCAACCTGTTGGCAATTGAGCATTTCTGGTCATCGACCAGGAAAAAAATATACATACATGTATGTGTATTTGGGTATCTAACATGCACTAGTCCCCAAAGGAGGGGCATAGATGATAGGAATGGATCGTGCTACTGAGACTGATGATTTAATAGAAGAAGTGGACCGATAAGTGTAAATGTACTTTTTTATTTTTTATTTTTCTCTTTTATTTTATAATAATGATACCTGCACAACATATTTTTATAAAATAAAGATATTTTAATAAAATGATGTTAATTTTACAAATTAATTTACAAAAATAACTTTTATTTTAAAATATTATTGTGTAAAATATTGTGAAATGTGATTTATGTTTATCATTTTTCTATTGGATAACATCGGGTTTCTCGAAGTAGCTAAAACGGTCATTTTCAAGAGTCTCATGTGTGACTCTAGCATTGGCAGCCAGCAATCTAGCTTTGAACCCTCAATTGTCCTTTAGATTCAGCATCATCATTTTTAAGATATAAAAGAGATACGATACATGTTTTTTTATGCGAAATACACTATCTTTCACTATAAAGAAATTTATGTATGTTTTAATACATAAATCAAAAGCTAAAACAAATTAGCTTAGAATACATTCTAAGAAAATAAAACTTCCATTGAAGAGAAGCAAATGAATTATTTTCTTGCACATTCAAAGGATAATAATATAAGTAATTTCCATGGAAGTGCTCAAAGTCTCAATATTTTCTTGCACATTCAAAGTTAACTCTCAAAATTGGATTTGGGTTGGAATTGGAACCATCATAATTGATAAACGTGCCTGTTAAAAGCAATGTGTTCTAATTCCAACGGTTCCAATTCGAAATTAGGCCCAAGGTTTCTTCATGGCCATGTTTACATTACAGTTCTCATCTCATCACAGATTCTTCTATTGATTAAATAACATAAAAGGTTGAAAAAGTAATGTTAGGTAATCTAGTTATACATCAACCTGATTAGAAAATTAGGATTTCCCGTTATTTGTAAATAATGAAATTCGAGTTTCCCCCTTATTTCAAAATTCCAAACTTCAAAGTCATATTTGGACCCCGGGCGTTTTCGGGATGCTTTCATTATTTGTGGGTTTAGTAATTTCAAGTATGCTCTTTTCAATACATTAGCATACATTCCATAGAAAGTTCAAAACCTCTCTCCAATCAGGAGAACTGCAGCACTTGCCAAGTATCAAAGTCACCACACATGCAGCCTGAATTACTCATCTCGATCGTAATAAGACCGGGGAGGCCTAATGAGGCAGAACATTCAATAGATTATAAAACTTTATCGTCGAGATCTGGTTGAAGAAGATGATTCCAGAATACTAGATCTATCGCATCATCCCAATTACAGCGGCAAGACACTTTCGAACTGTAACATTTACGCTGTTTCTTTTAGTAGTATAATAACTGCCCATTGGTGTGCTTGATCCGGGTCAAGTGGTAAAAGGCAAGTCTCTTAAAAATCTAGAGACCCCAGCAACATATACAAGAACTCAAATAGCTGATCCGCTACCTGAAACATCCTAAACATTTACAGCCATGTAGTGAGAATTCACTTTCTCAATGAATTCAATCCAGAATTCTTGGCTATCCAGAGCTTCAACTTGCACGAAAATTTGTAGCCAAGTGTACAGAGTTACTGCTACTTTGATCAAGTCTCCATTGAACTTCTATCAGTCTCAGTCTCAGATGGTTGATCAGATGACGAAGGCTGCTCCCCTGCCATCTGCTTCCCAACAGAAGTATTATCAACAGGCTTTTTGAACTGAACCAAAATCATGGTCATATTGTCACAACCCTCGCCACCGGCCGATGGTGCCAAACACCTGTCAAACACTCTCTCGCAAATGACTGAAAGTTTACTGTCCTGTATGATTTAAAAGAAATCTATGTTACTTCTAACGCAAAGTACTTCAGTAATCTGAGAAGGGGGGGAAAAAAACTCACGGTTTTCAACTGTTCCCGCACATAATCCACTAGTTGCTGGCTTGACAGGCAATCCCTAGTGCAAGAGAGAGACAGACAGGTTTTCATCAAAGAACAGTGAACTAACAGAAAACCAAAATGCTTGCGAAAGTTTGAAGAGTAAATTGTTTTTGGGGGGCTCGGATCAAACCTAATTATGACACAACTAAAACAAGACTATATTTTCCCTAGCCGACATCTGGAAAGATGCTTAGTTACCCTTGCCAAGGCAATGCCACTCCAATTTGCAGTACCCTATCGTTATTAGAGGACGTCGACGCCTCATAGAAGCTTTAAACTTGCACGAGGGCACTTTAAATCCACAAGTTGTTAGTAATCATTGTAAACCACCATCAGAAACCTCCTATTGACTTGAATTTAAGTATGGCGAGTGCTTGAGAAAAAAACAACTATAAATGAAACTAACGTGTATGGGGAACATTGAAAAATGTAGTGCCCAACCATAACTCACCTTAATCTTCCTCTACCTTTGCCAAACATCACAACCCATAACTAAGATTCTAACCAGTCCATTGAATTAATTTTCCCTGTTCCTTCCCCTCTCATACAAGAATTGGACGTATAAGTATAGCTTTAGAAATTACAAGATAAATGAATTACCTTATAGGTTAAAAAAAACTCAATTACAAAAATAATTGAAATTAACTCAGTAAAATTGGACTACTAGAAGTATGAAGAGATTTAGTTGGAATAACACTACAATATACTCACGTAGAAGGTTCAATGGCATATAACTCAAAATTGATTAAAGTACCGGGCTGATTCTTTGCTTGAGTGAGAGACGGGAAAGATAATTCCTAACCTTATCAGTTGGGAAAGTCGGGAGGGATCTCATAAAATTTATTTTTCCCCCTCTATCCCTCTGTCTTATACGCATGTAAAAGACTCAAATGGGAAGTTGACTTGTCAAAACAAAAACTTACATATTCCAGGAAGTCCTTCCATCCATAGCAAAATTGGAAACAAGAATAACAAAAGGCTAATTGAATTTAATAAGAACACACATCATAATTAACCGTATAATAAAATGTTAAAAAAATGGGGAATTAAGGTTATCAAAAACTGATCCCCGAAAATGCAATCCAAGAAACAGAGCTCAACCAAATTAATGAGTTTCAACCATAGTTTTGAATTCAGTTCCGCTTGGACCGGAAACTCTACCTCCTTGTTCCATTTCGCTTCAAATCCCGTTGTTTGTTTTTTATCAGGCTTCAAATTCCAGCTCATTCTGGCCATTACAGCCAGAATTTGCATTACAGTCCAGAATGTGTTCGTGGCAGTTTTGTAATTTTTTGATCCTGGACAGCATTTATGTAAATTTTGAACCTGGCTGGCATTTTGTAATTCTGAATCTGATTGCATTTCTGTAATTAATCTAATGACATTTCTATAATCATGTTTGTTACTTTAAATATGCCCCCTCTTTTTTCTAGATTCCATTCTTTTTAAAATTCTTGTTTGCTGATAAAAAAAAAAAAAACTTTCTTAGATCTCATTTTTTTCATTGCTTCTTTAGTGTGTATCTGAACTCAAAGTTTGTATTTTTTTTTATAATATCACTACCTTTCTTTTTTATGGGTTTCAACATATATTATTTTATAAAATGTCAATCCCGAAACAGTACACCGGAACACACTATTACCAAAATATTCTGTTTTAGTACCTAAAAACTAGAATGGTGACCGGAACAAAATTTAAAACTTTGGTTTCAACATCCAACGCTCCATTGCATTGGATGTGCCTCTTAAAACTTTTAAGAGCTACCAAGAAAAGTAGTAAGGCAGTGCCAGACACCTAAGGCTTAATCCTCCGACACAGACCATCTACATCTTCACCAGATACACAAACTTTTGGATTCAAAAACCAGAGTTCCAAAAAAACACTTTTTAGGTATTATTCTCAACGCATTAGAGTAAATTTCAGAAGGGACAGCATATTTTGAAAGAAGAGCCACATAAGTGTAACTGAATCCAAGTTCTAAAATGTAAAGTCAATTATATAAACTAATGTAGAAACAAACTTACCAAATCCCATCACAAGCTAGAACAAGAAACTCATCATCATCACAAAGCTCAACCTATTTCATGGAGAAACAAAGATATCAAATTAGAGCTTGGAAAGAATCTCTTCAAGTGACAATACTTATCACCAGTAATGGTGTTGCAAAACTAGATAGCAAGCAATAAGCAGCCTGATGTTACTTATTTAATGAGTAATGAGCAGCACAATAGTCTCAAAGTAACTTTATCTTATTCAAAAAATAAATTCTTAAAGAGACAGGAATCCAACAATTTTTTCAAAGCAACGGAAGATACAAAATAAAATAATATATGCATCCATGTGTTATGGGAAGATATATTCAGACAAGTAGAGCTAGCCTGGGTTATGCCGACCATTGTGGTTGAGCTTCTAGCCAGTTGGACAAATCTAGGCGGTATTCCACAAATCACAGCTGTGTGGAAGATGGTTTCTATCTGTATTCTGTGGTGCATATGGCAGGAGCGTAATGACCGGATGTTTGAAGACAAGGAGCGCTCATTGGAAGAGCTTAGACTACTTTTTGTTAGAACCTTATTTTTATGGGTCAAAGCTGTTGATTTCAACGGCCTTGATTTTCATGATTTTCTTGTTTCTATTTCTCCTTCCTAGATAGGTGTCACCTCTTGTGTACCATATTGTGTACTTGGGCTATGCCTATTCTTTTTAATACAATCGTTTACTTATAAAAAAAATAAGTAACTACATTCAATCATGAAAATTAAAAAGAATGAACATACTGCATGGTGGTATAAAAGCAACATACAAAAAGAAAAATAAACACGAAAGTGCACAGTAGAAATGTAGTAGTCAATATGATACATACAGTGGTTATGTCTGGAAAGGCAGTGATAATCTGCTTTTCAGCTGGCATATGTTTGTTCTGCTTGAATTCCACATCTCCTGCAACCATCACAATTGTGAACACAAGAAATGGTACAAGAGATTAAAATCTTACCATTTTATCCTTTAAAATTGGGATTAAGATTTAAGAAAGCTTAAGGTACCTATGGCTCTTGCCAAGTTCAAACTTCCATTGACCCGACCATATTGGATAAAACCACCAGCTTTCAGAATCCTATCCTTCTCGATCTCAAGGTCAGGTTTGTGATCTTTAGACAAATTATATGCCTGCACATGAAAGCTTTGATAGAGCATCGTACAAGCACATCTTGATAAAGATTATACAATTCTAGGTACCCTGGATTCCCTAGCACACCGAAAAAAGAAAACTCCTTTTGAATGATAATTAACCCCACATTATATGGGCTTACACAAAATTTAAGCAGAGAGTTAACTAGGGCAAGGAACAAGCATTGAGATGTCAGATTCACCTGAACCTTCAAAAGTTATGGACACGAGGGCACAGAAAAATCATGTGTCCTGTTTTCCTTCAATACCCTGGCCAAGCATTGAGGTTCCATGCGCATGTGCATGCGGCACCAATTGGAAAGGGTTCCAGAATCCCGTAGGACCTCAACCCACAATTGTCTTGTATGGATATGCAGGAAGGAATGCACCCAGCCCAAGCATTGAGGTTGTTTGTTCACAATAAGGGATTCCATGTGTGTGTAATTGTCTACAAAGATGCATGTAACAAAACTTCACAAAATAAAATTTCCTCCCGCTGGCAGACATTCTCTGATGGGTGTCTGATACATATCTCACATCACCTCCATGTCATACATGCCATACTTCATTCACTTTGAAGTTTCCATTCAATTAAGCTTTACCATCCATTCAATAATATATCAAGTAAACATTTCAAAAGAATGCACATAGATAATGCCCATTAACATATAAGGACAGCCACTAGAATATCTTAGCATTTCAATAATGGAATCAAAAGACCAATAAGAAGTAAGCACAGATTGGCCATGCATGTCATGCGACAATCCTCACCATTTCAGATCAAAAATTGAAGAAGAGCGTAAAAGTGTTTTATTACAAAATTCAGCAGAAAAGTGCTTTAAAACTTCTCAAAAAGAAGGGACCAATACCTGACCCTTCTTGGATATTACACAACGAGAATCACCAGCATTTGCAACAACAAGTTGATTCTTTCGAAAGATCGCCACACAAGCTGTGCTTCCACAATTTGGTCCGTCAAAGTCGGAGTGAGGCCCCTAGTTTGCAACAAAAACACACTTCATAGATTAAATTTCAGTTCCATAAATTTTCTAAAGAATGAGTTTTGCCATGTTGAAGCTTTATCTTTTACAATCCTACACTTATTTCAGATAATGAGCCTTTACGACATTGTTGCGTATGTTGTGAGCCAGAGGGTGGGGGGCAGACTTCATCAAAGCATCCATTCCTGCTAGATCTTCATGTCTGATAATGTCCCTTTTTTCTCTGAACCTCTATCATCTCTTGCCCCTTTTTTCTTTTTCAAAAGAAAAAATCCAAAGCAATAGTGGATAAAGGGATCATAGGAAGAGAAGATAACTCTTCCAATAATCTTCGGACTTAAGCCCAAAAGCGCTTCACTCTCACACAAGCAACTATGTCTTTTCAACCAAAGGCTCTATCTAATCATTGCAAACATTAGCATGGATATTCGATACTTCATCCCGATATCCCATTAAATGAATGTTTCAAATTTCCTCCAACTACCATTGGAATACACTCACGAAGATTTTTATAACTATATATCTTTCTTTGGCCTCACTTATTCAAGTAGCCTTGTTTATATACACCAGCAATTAAGTGCTTGTTGCTTGTCGTTCTGAGTGAACAGGATCGGGCTGTAAAAGCTTGTGCATGAAATAACTATTAGACAGCACTCAACTTGAGATGATCACCATTGAGCTATCGCCTAAGCCGATCAGTACTGGACTATCAAAACATGATTGAAAAACCTAATTCAGTAACCATCGAGGATCTTACAAACATGTCAAAACCATTATTTTTTTTTTGACAAATGCAATATTCTATGACAAAAAATTAAATGCATTTACAACTTCTACCAGCAACTTCACAACTCCGAAATGTTTTAGATGCTGCAGTAATAGTCTTCTGTATGTTTCTAATTGAGTTATGCTTTCCAGCTTGGCATTCTGTTATCTTCATTCAGATTCATATTCCTTGCAAGTTCCAAAATGCTACACCTAATCGTATCAAGCTAAAAACCTCCATTTTCAGAAAAATAACCTATTTTCAGGGTTAGAAATAGATTTGCATAATGGTTCACAAATATAACAGTTCTTTTATACGACAAACTGTGCAACAAACTTTAAATGACTTGTGATGAAAGAAGATATGCTCACAGTTCGAAGTTTCACCCAGACTATATCATAAATAAATTGCAAAGATGTTTCAAGAAAAATAAAAAAGGAATTTGGGAAAACATGTAAAGTTTAATTCATTAGCAGGTCTAATAGCCTGCGTCAAATTTAAACATAGTTATGGACATTAAATCACGAAATTCCATGTAGATGTCCCATCAAAATATTTCTCATAAGCATATGTGATGACGGTGATCAGTATAGAAAAAAGGCACAATTACTGTGCCAGTGCTACGTTTTTAAAATTACTACATGAAATAAAAGAACAAAAAAGGCTAAAAACCATTCTGCTGTTATTATTACCTCCTCTGACAGCCAATTATCATTATGGTTATTGACTTCACCACCCCTAGGAGACCATATCAACCCTTCTATCATACCAGAGAACTTTTCCATTTTATCTCCAAGTATCGCTAATTCTCTCCATCCTCTTTGCCCACACATCATCTCATCCATTCTGCACCAACCCACAGCATGGAAATAAAATAGTGAGCAAGTATTCGATAGAGAAACCCGTCTAAATCACCAATTAAACCATGAAATGGGACATTACCATGCCACCCGAGACCTATATACTGTCCCTTCCCTCATATTTAATTTGTCCAATTTCCTATTAAGGATGCTACTTAATATTTTATACTCTCAGAAGTATAAGCCAAAAATAAAAAAAATTCCACAACAACGCTAAGCACAAATGGAAGAAATCATATAACAATGGCTTGTAACGATATATGTATAGGCAGTTAGGCCATTGAAATGATGCGGCAATAAAGGCAGCTGGTATAACAAACAGCTTTGTTACAAATTCCTGAGATATTCATAACATCCTACTGACAGGTAAAAGACACTTTCCAGCTAGCCTGTGGTTGATTTATGATTCTGTAAAGGCATCCCCACTGATTTATTTATAGCAGAGGCATCCACTGATAACAATGAAGTGATATGATTAAGAATGAAAAAATAAAGTTACCTTAGAAATGCTTTCTGTACTGCAGTACCTAAATCTCCAGTTGCATATGCGTCATGCTTGACCACCTGTTGGTGAAGATACTTGGCACAGAACTTAGCAACTACTTTACCTGAAAATGCATGGACTTCATTAAGCACAACTGATGCAGCCAATGAAAACAAAGCTCAGTTTCTGTAATTTATATGGTGAACTAACTAGAGCATGTGTGGATAATGAAAATCTTGAGAATACTTTTAAAAAAAAAATCGAGATGTGTTTTTCAATGGGTTTGGTGAAAATGTATAGGAAAATCGAGAAAAGGTTTACTTATCAATAAAATTTGTTTACTTATCAAAAAATATAAAAATTGAGAAGAGGTTAAAATAAAAAAATTTTGAAATATATTTATATCAGGGTTTGCGAAAGTGGGCAGGCACATTTGAAAACTTGTTTGGAGAAAATTCATGAGGATTTTGTTGTTTGGGTTTTTGAGAAAATTATTTTAGTTGTGTTTTTCCCAGAACCTAAGGAAATGATCAGATGAGTTCTTTTTTGAGAGAGATTTTTTTGGCACTTAAAATACGTTTGGACTAAAGTTGAAAAATTTTCTTTTTAAAAAAGGGTGTATGTACAGCAACATCTATGTAATTTCAGCAATTCTTATGAATTAAAAGTATCCTGCTAATTAATCCAAGTCATGTTAACATGAAAAGGATCAACTGACTAATAAAATCTTGTAAACCAAGTCATAAAATTTAACTTTAGAAGATGCAAATGGCAACCAAGAGTGAAAAGTATTTTCAGTACAAAAACAAACTATAGTTAAAAGAAGTTTTTGATGGAGAAGGAATATAAAACAAATGAAACTTATTAAATTCAAATGCTGACCTCCATGGCCATCATAAACACCAAAAAAAGACGTGGAACTGTCCAAATCTGGATAAGCTGCATGCTATAAAAAACAATTTAAATTTAGCAAATAATCGAGAAGATAGAACAATCCCTGGAAAATCGTTACGAGTCCATCAGATAGACCAAATAAAAAGACAACCATATCATCTCTAATCCACATGGCAAAGACACCATCTGAAGAGAAACCCTAACCCTGTCAAATACTTGACTGTCCTCTGAACAATTGGACATTTGTTAGATATAAAGAAAGCAGTTTTTTTTCAAACATTAGATATTCAAAACTTCAAAATTTTTTGTGCTACACTGCTACTTCAGACAATTATACAGCCCGTTTTGGCAAGTACAGAACTGTTTATTTTATTTACTCCCAGGGTCAATTAGACTTGAGCTTAAAACCTGTGCCAACTCCAACTCACCTTCTTGCAAACAAGGACAAAGAACATATTTGTAATTGTGGTTCACCAAATCATATAAATCAACATAGAAGGACAAGCACATTTATGTCCGCAACTCCAAGTAGAATACCTCTAGCCCATCTTAACTGGAAACCTCCCAAAGGATAGCACCACTGATTGTACAAAATTACAATTTTTAAGGATCTTCAATGTTTGTTCCTCCGGATGGATTAACATAAATACAATGCCAATAGATGCCAAACTAGTTACTATTCTATACAAGTTCTCTTTTTTATTTATATGCAGTTTTATCCTGTACAGGCAATTATTTCTTTTTTGGCTCGGTTGCTGCCTTGCACTAATTAAGATTTTTTTTTTATCAAAACACCAGTAATATATATATATATATATATATATGCAAATATTTATTTCGGATCATTTCTCAATCCTGGTAATAGAAAGTGCATGTCAAGAAAATATTAGATAGCTTGTCATACGAGTGGGATGAGAGTGGGTTGGTGTGATATTTCTTAGCTCAACTCTTGTCCAAAAACAAAAAACTCTAATGCTAATACCATGTAAAGAAGCATTAGCCATGATGATTGGACGAGGACAGAATTTTACAAGGATATACAGTGCACACAGGTTAAACCAAAACAAATAGAAATGACAAGAATACAAAGACTACTCACAGCATCTTCCATGGTAGCACGCCACCCTTGCATTGATGAAAACCCATATCTAAGTCTGTCATTTTCACCATCTTCTGATACCTTTTCAGTCTTGGGGGCACTGAGATATATCCCCATTCCAACTGGAACAATACCATCAATCACCAAACCCATCCCACAACGATTAGGCTCAATGACCGCATTATCAAATTATACATGCAAAAATAAATGTACATTTATATATGCAGAAGCATATAGTTTTGTATACCGATAAAAAAAATAAGCAGAAGAATATAGTTTTGTTTACCGATAAAAAGAATATATGCAGAAGCATATAGATGCATACACACACACATATACGTAAATGCATGCATACTTGCGTGTACACAAGCACTTTACCACTAAGGAGATTTTGGGTTGTCCCTTTCTATCATCAAACCCAGTACTTATCTTGGATTGAATCTTGTGACATGAAATGACAAAAATACGCCTGGATATGCGTGGAAAATTATAATATCATCCTCTGATTAATTATGGATAAACAATTAATATCATACAATTAGTTTTATGCAAACCGACAAGATTTCCCCCTGATAATTTTGGGCAAAAGACTGAGCTACCCTAATAGTGATTGTGAATTTTCAATTCAACAATTAAGTGTTTATTTTGAGGAATGGGTGGGTGTTTTCAGTGGATATGTTTGACTGTCAATGGGTTAGAGTTTCGATTCGGCAAAGGCAGCTGAGTTTTGAGTTTATGTGTGCAGATTTTTGCTTCAGGGGGTGGGTGCTTGTTTGAGTAATCTGTTTGACTTTTGGTGAGGTAAGTGTTTCTACAGCTTAGTGTTCAGAAACTTAGGGTTTGATGACCTATTGTTTAGCTGGTTGGTACCATAGCACGTGATTGTGTGGGAGCAAAAAGGAGTGATGAAGCCTTGATTTTTCCCTGAGGGAGACAACAAAGTTTCATAATAACAAATAATTTAGCTTCAACAATCAGTCATTTAGTCTACTTGCCTTTCTTTGCACTAAAATTGATCTGGCATCAATGTTCACTCAGTTTGTCAAAAGTTACGTGCATGCTTGCACATAAAGGTTGACACAGATGATTAACTCTTTACCTAGGCCACCACGTCTACATTAGGGCAAAAGCACGAGACCACATGATGGCTTTTGATAAGTAAGATTATAACATGGCATTTTTTATAACCTTTTGAATAAGCAATCGAGAATTTGATTAAGAAAATGCAAAAGGCCTAGCCGAGTACGTAGGAAGTATACATCTTTTTATAAGTAGAACATGACTTTATAATATGCTCATAAAAGATGTTTTGTATCCTGTTAGTTCGCTCTACAAGTAGCATTATATGCAGATTATTTTATTCAATTTCAGGCTTCCTTCATCTTTGTTCATTAAGCTAATTGATGTGTGGGCTACAAAACAGTTTCAGATGATGGGGGACCATGGTCTCCCTTCCCGCTCCACCATTAAGAAGAGTTGGGTTTCGAGATATATGTAAGACAACTACAAATAGGGGAAATAATAACAGTTGGGCGTTTCATTTTCGGCTTTAGTGCCAGAACAGTGCGTTTAGGAGGTGGATGTCAAGAAATGATACTTTGCGGCCCATATTAGGAGCATTTATGTCTCTAAAAATGAATGAGAACTCAACTTGCAGTGTCTTCTATCCAAAATAATGCTGGATTTGAAGGAAGGAACAACTCAGAGCAGAAACTTGGATTTTGTTCGATAGTGTGCTTGAAAAATACACGGTAATTTAGGCAGGTCATTTGTAATTTATCCAAAAAATATAGCAATTACAAATCTGACGATTCTTAGCACGGCGACTCTTCCATGCTGTGTCTCAGGTAAATCGAATTTTCCATAACCAATCACTACACCCTTATCAAGCCACGATTCCAAACCCACATCAAGAAACAAAAATTAAAGGCTCAAACATGCCTCGGACAATAACCCTGACGTGCTTGTCGAGTGAAGTGGGCTAAGTCGGACAACAAATTGGAAAGAAAGTAAAAATTGGAAAGACTTCATTTCCGTTCGATGTTTTCGTTCCTTTTATCGGCAATCAAATATACAGTCTAACCAGAAATTAAAAAACAAAGAAAAAAGAGACTACAATTGAAAATAAAGAAAAAGTAGATACTCGCAAAAGCCTTCGGATAATCTCAACAAAAAAAAATTAAAAACACAAAGAATGAAAGGGTTCTAGGGTTTGCAATACAGACTCACTTGGAAGGCTAATCGGCTGTGCCCGTGCACTGATTTCAGCGAAGCGAGAGAGAGAGAGAGAGAGAGAGGAGAGAACGATATAACAGGCTAAACGGCCTTTGATCATATATCGTTGGGTTGCATCTGCTTCTCTTTACTTTCCTGGGTACACAGGCAATGATTTGTGTACCGAGGTCAAAAGGGGCGTGCCTTTAATCAAATCAATCAATTAAAAAAATCTATTTATCATTTATTTTTTTATTATTCATGATATTAAATAATAAATTTATAAATAAAATATAAAAAATAATTTTTAATAATCTAATAACACATCATAAACTAATGACATGATGATAAAAATTTATCATGAGATAATGACAACATAATAAAAATTAAGATAATAAATAACATTACTCATCAAATAATTACAAACCTAATGACTGCCCGAAACCGATTTTAGACACAACAAAACATATTTGGATAATTAGATAAGATGATAAATAAATAATAATAAAATAATTTTGTTATAAAGAAATTTGTTGTGCAACACACTATTTACAGTGAGACGCGTTATAATTTTCTAAAAAAACAGAAAAAACTGATCATTTTTTAGCATTGTTGACATGGAAACTTTTCACATCACTACATTAGCAATATGCGTGGTGTGTTGAAAAAATGTGTGCTAAATAGATTTTCTATAAAATGGTTGGTAAATAATAATAAAATAGTTCGAGTTAATATATTTTATAAAATTTTAAAAAATAATAGAAAAAATTAAATTAAAATATTATAAAATTAAAATATTTTTATAATATTATTTTTATTTTGAGATTTATAAAAGTTGAATAATTTTTTATATTTTATTTAGAAGTTTTAGAAAATTGTAATGATTAGATAATGATTAGATAAAAAAGTTGAAGATTTGAAATTGAAAAGTATTTATATTTGTAGTGTTTAGATATTGAGATGAGATTAGATTAAATAAGATGAGATAGGAGGATCTTACTATCCAAACAATACCTAAATATCATATGATTAAAACATAATATTTATAAAAAAAAACTAAAGTATTAATATTTTTTGTTCACTAATAAAGAGATTCTATAAAAGTAAATTTATAAACTAATATTATTTTGTATAATACGTTAATTTACTTTACAATAAAAATAATTTTAATCTAACGTTTCACATTAAACCACGTCAATTTGTATGTGTCTACTTTTATGAGATTGGCTAAAGCATTTTATTTTTTCACTAATAATTAATGAATATCTAAACTCTTAAAACATACAAATTAAGCCTTTTAATGTGACAGTTTTAATAGCTCCAAATATGAATCAAAAGTATCCTATAATTTAATACTAGAAACTATAATGAGCCTGCACACTTGGATGAAGTTATCGACGCGATAATTTTTTATAATTTATTTTAAATCAACTAATATAATTGTACTACTTTTTTAAAAAATAATTTATAATCTTATATGACCGCCTTTTATTTTAAGTAGAGTTGTGAAATAATTATTGATTAATTATAGATTTAATCATTTTTCTTTGGATGATCGGCCACATCGAAATTGAGTCTAGACCTAGTGAATCTATCCTATCATTTTATAATGTGATATTAGATGATTGTAAATTATTTATTATATTTTATTTATAAATTTATTATCTAATATTATATTATGAGATGATGAGAAAATAAAAAAAAAATATGATAAATGGAATTTCATTATATAAGTGGTCAAGCCCCGTATACGTGTGACTCGTAGGTGTATCTAATTAGGTGATATTAATATAGAAACCAATGATAAGGATATGCATGGAAGGATGAATGGTGGTGGACGATGGTGGCTCATTTTCAAAGCCAAAAGTCAGGATAACGTTGACAAACAGGTCTACGCAAAAATAACGCGAATCGAGGCAAGATTTGATCACTAACACAAGCTCGTAAACATCCAACAAATAATAAAGCAAACAAAAAACTAAAAAAAATTGAGTTTCGCTTTATAAAACACACGCACAAGTTTTGACATGTTAAAGAATTTGAGTTGTATAGGTCAAAACAGCTTTGGTATTTTTCGTTTTATTTTTTGAAAAATAATTTACCTAAAATATTATTAAGGTACGTCTGGCAATTGAAAATATTCTTAATTATTGGAAAATCTTGAAAAACAATAGATGTATTTATATATACTAGGTGAAAGCAACGTGCAATGCACGTTTGCTTAATTTATGTTTAATTTTTTTGTTAAGAATTATTATTTTTTATTAATAAGGACATAATGTTTTAGGTTAATTAAATAACAATGTAATATTTATGTAATTTATAAATAATTACACGCTGCGATATATTATAAAAAAAGAGCATTAATAGAAACTTTAACAAGATCCTATAAATAAACATCACAAGCAAAATAGATCATTGCATACCAAAATATCTATCTCTACAGCATTTATGGAATATGCAGGAAAAAATAGAAAAAAATGTGGTGCAGCCGGTAAGACCAAATGTGCATTATTTTGAAATTAAATTTGGGAGGGAAAATATTTTTGTACTTTCTCAAAACAAAATTGAAATATTGTTTCCAAGCAATAAATAATTAGAACATAAATTATTTGTGGAAATATCAAAGGATTCATATTTAGAACTAATGTTTTTATTGGATTTGTATTAATTTTATCGCAGACAACTTTGTTAAAACATACGCTCAAATATTTGCTAGAAGAAAATAAATTTTTTTTGTTAAGAACTAATTTTTTATTAATAAGGATGTAATGTTTTTGGTTAATATAATAACGATGCAATGTTCATGTAATTTATAAATAATTACATGCTTTGATATATTATAAAAGAAGAGTATTAATAGAAGCTATAATATGGTCCTATAATTGGTAGATGTTCCTACAAAAAAAATATTGAATAGCTTTTTAATTATTTATCCACAACGCTTTTTAATTTATTATTTATATATTAAATAAGGGTGAGGGCATGATTGAGCACTTCTAAGGCCTTGTTTGTATTCAGAACTCATATCAATTGATCTCATCTTATTATTATAATTTTTTCAAATTCATATACAAAATATAATAAACAATTTAATTTTTTCAAATCCTAAAACAATAATAATATTAAAAATAATATCCTAATAATATTTTATTAAACTCATCTAAAACCATCTCAATTTGATTATTTTTTAATATAAACTGGACTAATTGTATACATATAAATTAAATAGTATTTTTACATATATATGTAATGAAAGTGGCTGACATGATATGACATAATAGGCTTACAAAAATAATCATTAATTATCAATAACGAGGAGTCCACATGATGATCTTTTAGTAAATTATCCAATTACTCTAATTACTCCTGATCATGATCATCTGTTATCTTTTTATAGTAAATTTATAATAAATTTATAAGCTTGCATCGATCCATTCTTTGAAAGTTGTAGACTTCTTATATTAATATATTGTTTCGTATCTAACTATTTAAGTTATCGACTTGGCCTAACTATATTGTGACAAATTATTTACAGATAGATCATGGGATGCTTATCTTAAAGAAGTGCTAGATCTGTTTAATTATCATTTTTTTAAAATATTATCATTTTATTACTCTTTAATATAGTCTCAGATAATTAGAAAATTATTTATTTTTTTATACCTAATTGTCAATCTTTTGGTGTCACATGCATTATATCTTGAACGTACACTTTCACCTATAGCTGATTCGAAACACACACATATATTTTCATGGTTGCATAATCCATGGCGGCTGGGGCCTGATTCATGATCATCACGACCTTGGGGATAATCAGATGCCGTACGTCAAGTTTATCTTCTTCTATTTTGTTTTCTTTTTGGTTGGTTTGGGGGACATGCATGCATCATCACTGAAGTCTAAAGTTAATCACAACATTTATGACAAAATAAAAGGTCCCCAAAATTGACTATTTATGAATAGGAAATATAATATTTTCATAAGAAATAATTAATAGTAAATTAACATATTTTTTATAAAAAATTTGTTTCTTAATCGATCAACACATGGCTCCACAAAATTTTTAGATTTAATAATAGAGTTAATAATATTGTAATAAAAAGATACGTGCACTATATATTTATATAATATGAACCATATTTTTATTGTTAAAAAACACATGTCTATTTTTGCTTTTTGATTTTCGATCTGCACAATAATTAATAATTTCATCGTTCTGCCTCTATTCCTACTTTTTACCATTCTATATATATTCCCAATATATATCTTAAAAGCTGTTGAAAGATAGACTATTTGTAAATTATTATAATTCTTTCCTATTATAATGAATACGAAAAGACAAATCTACATAAATCTATTTTCCTATTATAACGTATTTTCAAATTAGAAATTGAATCCATGATTTATTATTATAATAAATCTGTTTTATTAGCATATTTAAAGATATTAATAATGGAATAGAAATCAACAGAAACCATAAAAGTAGCCACAAACAGAATGTAAAGGAAAATACAATTGTATCCCTATGTTCTGTAATTATTACAAACGGATGGAAAGTTAATGAAAAACAACATATTCCGTTAAAATAAGAAATTTCTGTTAAAACAAGAAAATTCCATTTCATAGGCTCTTTATATATAGAGAGATATATATTTTATAGGAATAGATGTATTTATATTGAATCTTGTGAAAGTGGATAAATAATAAAAATAAGAAATTGTCTGGATTATTTTTTCCGGTGTTTTCTTGTATTTGAGATTTGTGAAAAAAAAAATATAAGTATAATTAAAAGAAAAATGATAAAACTAACATTTTTTTGTAAAATATCTTATAAAACTAACATAATTTTACAAAAATACTTTTATTTTATAATATGTGTTGTGAAAAGTGTTGTGTGTTTATCACTACTCCAAAAAAGATAAATAAAAAATAAAAAATTCCAATATTTAAGAGATATCTAGAGTGAATTAAGTCGAAATATTTTTTGAAACAATTATTGAGAATAAGAACTAAGCGTCTCGAAGTTTGAATTTTTTTCAAACACTTACTGAGAAGAAGTAATTGTCAGTGATTAAGTAGTACAAGATTCAGATAAGTTTTTTTTTTTCTTCTCTCTCTTCCTAGTCCCCCTCCCCCATTTCTCTTCCTAAAGCCCCACTGACAAAGACCTAGAGCCCCATTGTCACCTACAACCCTCTGCCATGGAGAGTTCAAATGAGACATAGGTTTTGCTCACCACGTGAGTTGGCTCTCCGACCTGGGTGCTGTAGTTTGTTTGCCTTTGTGTGTCTGTCCCTGATGTAGAGTGGGTTTTAGAACAATCCAAGTGGAATGATTTCCGAATTGATTAAGCTTCCACGACCATTGTTTCGTGTAATGGATTTGATTTTTTTTTTTTTTTTTTGGCTAATGCTTTTTGGAAATGTTTATCGTCAATTCTTCTGAATTTGTAAATACCATATTGATTTTGGACATTGTAAATGGTTGATGGGGGGAAGAGGCCCAAATCTCAAGCTTGAGTATATTATGGGCAAAACATCCCCTCCACAGGTTACTGATGCAGACTCTCAATTAACCTTTGGACACCTTAGATATTATAAGTGCTGACAAATTGATTACAAATTGTGAATGTCCAAATGGTGAATGTGCAAGTAATGAATGTCCAAGTGGTGGCAACTTGGATAACATTGGTGAATGTCGAGATGAGACAAATGGGCACATTTTTTAGGATGAGAATAGTTTGGATCATCCATCTTCCCTCTTTCACGATGTACCAGTTGATCAATTGCTCTTTCAAGCCGATTCCATGTCTAAGCCTCAGGTAAATTCTGAACCCCACCTAAAAATGCTACATGATTGAGCCACAAGAGGAACACCTAAAGTTAACTATGAACCTGTTCTTAACTCCAAACTCAAGTATCCCATAAGTAACTCTATATCTTACCATAGATTGTCAAAGGAAAATGAAGCATTTGTGAATCAATTATCTGTTGCATCTATTCCTAGTAGTGTGCAGGAGGCATTGAAAGATCCTAGATGGAGGGAAATGATGAATGAAGAAATGAAGTTCCTCCAAAAGAACTCAACCTAGGAAGTTGTTGACTTACCTGAAGGAAAGACACCCGTTGACTGTAGGTGGGTCTTTACCATTAAATACAAAGCTGATGGAACCATCGAATGGTTCAAAGCAAGACTTGTCGCCAACAGATATACTCAAATCTACGGAATTGATTATATGGAGACATTCGCATTGGTGGCCAAAATTAATATTGTTTGTATTCAATTATCTCTAGCGGTGAATCTTGATTGGCCTTTGCACCAGTTCGATGTGAAGAATGGCTTTTTGCATGGAGATATACAATAAGAGGTACATATGGAGTTGTCTCCTAGATGTAATATGCAGATTAAAGGAAGCAAACAGGTCCGTAAATTGAGAAAGTCCCTATATGGCTTGAAGTAGTCCCTTAGGGCGTGGTTTGGAAGGTACGCTAGTTTTATGAAGTCTATTGGATACAGGCAAAGTAACTCAGATCATACTTTTTTCTTGAAGCATAGTAAGAATAGATCACAGCTCTTATTGTGTACGTTGATGATATGATAGTGACTGTAAATGACCCTAAAGAAAGGAAGGCATTGCAAGATCATCTTACCCATGAGTTTGAGATGAAAGATCATGGTCAGTTGAAGTATTTTATTGGAATTGAAGTGTCAAGATCAAAGAAAGTTATTTTCCTGTCTCAATGGAAATATGCCTTAAATTTGTTGAATGAAACTAGTATGACAACATGTAACCCAGCTAGCACCCCCATGGAAGAAAATCTGGAACTAGGTATGCATCCAAATTAAGTTCCTGCTAAAGAGGAATGCTATCAGAGATTAGTTGGAAAATTAATGTATCTTTCACATACTCGACTTGATTTAGCTTATGTGCTAAGTGTTGTCAGCCAATTCATGCACTCCCCAAGTGAAAAACATATGAATGTTGTCATCCGTATCTTACACTACTTGAAGTTGTCTCCTGGAAAGGAAATTCTATTTACAAAAGGGGACAACTTGGATTTTAAAGGCATTTGCATAAAAATATATATGGAAATGCACAAAATCGTAAAATGTTTTAAAAAAAACGGATATCGAACTCACAGGGAATAATTATGCTATTGAGTATTGAAATTAACTAATTTAATTACTATTTGAAAATCTGAAATTTAAAGAATAGTTTATCTAAATTAAACAGAAGACAAAAGTATTAAAATTAAGATTTTAAAGATAATAAGAATAGATCTAGAGAGTTTGCCTTCACCTAACAAATCTCACACAATTTATTCTTCCTTGTTATAGAATCTCAAGTTGATGATAAAAATCGCTTAACTATTCAATATTTTCTCTCGAACAATACCAAAAATATATCTAACTAATAACTCCATATCTCTATGTGAATTTAACTAATTGGAGACTCATTAAGTTTTTTGGCATAATTATTCCCTGTGAGTTCGATATCCACTTAGTTGCAGAATGTATACTTCTATTGTAAGCAAATTCAACATGTGGCAAACAATCTTCCCATATTTTAAAGTTCTTTTTAATGGTAGCACGCAACAAAGAAGACAAAGTTCTATTCACTACTTCAATTTGACCATCCGTTTGTGGATGATAAGTAGTAGAAAACAACAACTTAGTTCCCAACTTTTTCCACAAAGTCTTCCAAAAGTAAATCAAAAACTTCGCATCTCTATAAGAAACAATGGTCCTAGGCATACCATGTAACTTAACAATTTCTTTGAAGAACTAATCAGCTATATGTGATGCATCATCAATTTTATGACATGCAATGAAGTGTGCCATCTTGGAGAATCTATCTACCACCACAAAAACTGAATCTCTCCCCCTCTTAGTCCTAGGTAAACATAAAACAAAATCCATAGAAATATCGGTCCAAGGTTCACTAGGTATTGGCAAAGGGGTGTACAAACCATGGGGTTTCAACTTAGACTTAGCCTGTTTACACGTGATACACTTATCACAAATTCTTTCGACATCACATTTCATATGAGACAAAAAAAAAAATGTTCATGCAAAACTCCTGAAGTCTTAGCTACACCAAAATGACCCATCAAACCACCACCATGAGCTTCTCTCACAAGCAATTCACACAAAGAACACATAGGCACACACAATTTAATTTCCCGAAACAAAAATCCATCATGCCTATAAAACTTATCAAACGCAACTTTTTCACATACATTGAACACATCACCAAAATCAGAGTCTTGAGCATACAAATCCTTAATGTATTCAAAGCCAAGCATTTTTGTATCTAAAATGGAAAGTAAAGCATACCTTCGGGACAATGCATCAGCCACCACATTTTCCTTACCTTGCTTGTATCTGATCACATAAGGAAATGTTTAAATGAATTCCACCCACTTGGCATGGCGTTTGTTCAACCTTTGATGTCCTTTCAAATGCTTCAAAGATTCATGATCTGTGTGAATCACAAACTCCTTTGGCCATATATAATGTTGCCAATTTTCCAAAACCCTCACCAAGTCATACATCTCCTTATCATAAGTAGGAGGGCTGTCCCACTCAATTTTTCACTGAAATAAGCAATTGGACGGCCTTCTTGCATCAAAACAGCTCCAATACCTATTTCTGAAGCATCACACTCAATTTCAAAAGTTTTAGCAAAGTTAGGTAAAACAAGCAAAGGCGCATTAGTTAACTTTTATTTGATTAGACTAAATGTCTTTTCTTGTTCTTTTCCCCACTTAAACGGCACATTTTTCTTGATGACTTCAGTAAGAGGGGCGGCTAAGCTATTAAAATCACGCACAAACCGTCTATAGAAGCTAGCTAAGCCGTGGAAACTCCTCACTTGGCTGATTGTTGTAGGCGTTGGCCACTCTTGGATTGCTTTCACCTTTTCCTCATCCACCTCAATTCCTCTCTTACTAACAACAAAACCAAGAAACACAAGCTTATTCGTGCAAAAGGTGCACTTTTTTAGGTTAGCAAACAACCTTTCATTCCTTAGAATTTTCAAAACAGATTTCAAATGCATTACATATTCTTCCAAATTTTTGCTATAGATCATGATATCATTAAAATACACAACTACAAATTTGCCAATAAATGCTCGCAAAACATGGTTCATCAAACGCATAAATGTGCTCGGAGCATTAGTTAAACCGAAAGGCATCACTAACCACTCATACAAACCATATTTAGTCTTAAAAGCAGTTTTTCATTCATCACCTTCTTTCATCCTAATATGATGATATCCGCTCTTAAGATCAATTTTTGTAAAGACACAAGAACCATGCAATTCATCCAGCATATCATCTAATCTAGGAATGAGATGACGATACTTTACCGTTATGTTGATGGCTCGGCAATCAACACACATCCTCCATGTTCCATCCTTCTTAGGAACTAATAGCATCGGAACCGCACAATAACTCATGCTTTCACGCACATACCCCTTCTCCAATAATTCACTTACTTGCCTCTGAAGTTCCTTGGTCTCCTCGGGATTACTCCTATAAGCAGGTCAGTTTGGAATTGATGCACCAGGTATGAAATCAACTTGATGTTCAATCCCTTGGATTGGAGGTAAACCATAAGGTACCTATTCGGGAAGGGCATCTTCAAACTCCTGCAAAAGAGAAATAATATCGCTCGACAAAGCACCGACGAGATCATTAGTACATAAAAGAGCTTCCTTGTACATGGGTGCAATAAGGGGTTGGTGTAAAAATTTAGCTCTCTTGATCTCACTTTTTTTTTTTCAATGTAATTGAATTTTTCCTCTCTTGCTTTCACTATGGCCGAAATCCTCTATATTTCTTTTTCACTATGATCAATGTTTTTCTCTATCTTTTTTTTTAACTCTTTTTTGTTTTTCAGTTTCGGCCTTCCTTTCTTTTTCCTTTTTTTTTTTTTTCATTTGATCTTTGTAACTTTAATTGGTCCTCCCTGACCTCTTTTGGAGTTAATGGCACAAGAGTAATATGTTGCCTTTTAAGAGTGAAAGAATACTTATTTGTGAATCCATCATGAGTAACCCTTATATCATATTGCCATGGTCTTCCCAGCAGTAAATGGCATGCGTGCATAGGAACCACATCATAAAGCACCTCATCCTCGTATTTGCCAATGGATAATGCCACCAACACTTGTCTTGTCACCTTAATTTCACCACATTCATTCAGCCACTGAAGTCGATAAGGTTGAGGATGTTTCAAGGTAGTTAAAGCCAATTTCTCCACCAAATAAGTGCTGGCTACGTTTGTGCAACTCCCTCCATCGATAATGACACTGCAAACTTTATTATTTACAAAGCACCGAGTATGAAACAAGTTCTCCCTTTGATTACTTTCTTTGTCCTTAACTTGCACATTGAGAACTCGTTTTGCTACCAATAAATCTCCAACAACAGCATTTTGCTCATCATCGGCATTATCTACTTCTTTGTCCTTTTTCGACTCAAGCTCTCCTTGGGCGTTAATCACTATCACCCTTTTGTTTACACACTGGCTGGCTATGTGTCCCTGCCCCTGACATTTAAAACACTTAATATCATGTGTTTTAGAACTTGAAGTCTCAATGTTACCTAAAGTAGTGGCGGTCTTTTGGGTTGACATTCTTAGATGATTCAAATTTTGACTTATTTTGTAGCTGCTCATCCCTTTTTGGAGCTGTCTTCCACGAGCTGGTGGTAGCCATAAGTTGTCCCCTTTAAGCCAATCCCTTTCGTTTGAATTGTTCCTCCACCTTTATGGCTTGATGCACCATATCCGTCAACTCAACATAGTGCTGCATCTCGACTATATCCTCAATCTCACAATTTAAACCGTTCAAAAACCTAGCCATGGTGGCTTCTCGATCCTCTTCTACATTAGTCTGGATCATAGCTACCTCCATCTCCTCGTAATACTCATCCACACTCTTAGAACCTTGAATTAACCTCTGCAATTGTTTTATACAATCCCCTATAATAGTGGCTGGGTACAAAATGCTTCCTCATAAGCATTTTCATTTCCTTCCAAGTGTCCACGAGTGGCTCTCTATTCCTCCTCCTATTAATCTATAATTAATCCCACCAAACAATGGCATAATCGGAAAATTCAATTGCAGCCAACTTAACCTTCTTTATCTCTAAGTAGTTGTGACAATCAAACACCATCTCCATTTTAGTTTCCCACTCCAAATAAGCTTCAGAATCATTTTTACCTTGAAAAGATGGGATTTTAATATTTATGTTTCCTAAATCATTATCCCTCCTAGGCCTACCCATCCTAACTTCTCTATTTCTATACCCACGCTCAAACCTGCCTCGGTTCAGATATGGCTCATCAAACTCCTCCGACTCTGCCTCTCCCTCAACCTTTCACCACGGAACACGCCCACCTTGCGGCCTATTGGGGATGTCATGTTGCTGGCCCCTAGGAGTTTCCGTCTCTACCCTGTCCAACCTTTCGTGAATAGGTTCTAATTCAGCCTTCAACATACGCCTCATCTCCCCTAACATCGCTTGCATTTGGAGGTTCGGAACTGGAGGTTGTCGAAATTCTTCGGTTGTGTCTTCTTCTTGATTATTAGACATGTTTAAAATCTGCAAAACAAGGTTAGAATCCTCACAAGCACTCCCTCACGTGTTTCACTCAAAAATTGATACACTTGCACTCGTGTTTTCACTCTAAATGGCTTTTACCCTCTTATGGTCTCACACACTCTTGCCTTTTTCCACTCTTTTGTGTCTTCTTTAGTTCTTAATCGAACTTTAAGAAACTAACTCAAAATAATCCAGCAACAATTCAAAAATGAGAAAACAACCAAAACTCATCAAAAGGTTAAGAACTTGAATAAGGTGAGAAACATGATTGAAAGGAAGAAGTTTTCTTACTGGAATCGTACCTTTTTTTTTTTTTTTACAGCAAAGAACAAGAAATAGAACGAAAATAAAAGATAGTCAAACTTATCTTAGAACCAAAGCTCTGGTATCAAAATGATATAAACTCCACCAACAATTGTGATGAAACTCGATAACAATGATGGTTTGGAACCCCAAGATCATATAGATAAGATTTGTTGAGCCTTGACTAGTCACCCAACTAGATGAAAACCAAGTCTACAATGGATTGAAACGCCACACCAAGAAATCCTAAGATTCTCTCCAAAATCAAGGTGATAAGTTTGGAGCTTGAACGCCACAAGATTAACTTAATAAGTCCAAAAAGTTCTTTGAAGAACCAAGAGGAACACAAGACCTCACAAAGATAATAAGCTTATGAAATCCAAATCTAATATTAAAACTCGAAATGCCCATCTATATACTTGGAACAACCCTCCAAGAATAGGAAAAGTCATAACTACAGCTTTAAAATCAACACAAATATTAACATAAATAAGCCCCCACGTTTTTTTAGGCCTCTTGGACTTCTAGAGGCAGCCAAAAATAACTAAATGATTAAATTCAATGTATTTAACATACCCAGCCAAGACCAAGTTCGTTCTCCTATTTAATATCCTTGAAACTCAACAAATTCACGTCCTTTAATGGTCAGACCATGCATCACGTTTCTACTTGCTAATTAGTCTCTTCAATTGCTTTGATGACATGGACTAAGCCTTGATTATTATTTGAGCTCATCTTGGTCTTTTTAGAATTAGCCAAATTCTCTTGGATTAGCCCATTTAGTGCTACCTTGAAACGTTTGGCCTAAGTCTTGTAATTGGGCCACTAGGACGTGACAAAGGGTCCTGTGCAAATTTAGCTTCATTCCCACTTGTATGATCAGCATGTCCAGCTCCTTGGTTTGCATCACTCAAGATGGATAACATTGTTGATCTTGACTTTGGTGGGAAGGATGTTGTGGCTTGTTTTCCAGAGAAATAATTTCAGTCTATCTTACAATTTCATTTTCCTTAAACTCTTCCAATTTAATCGTTGATTGTTGGGATTAAAAAAATTTTTTTCTTGTAACAAGAGCAGCATAAGCTAATTTAATGAAAAATTTTCCAGAGGAATGGTGAATTCATTTGATCTTGTCTTGGACTTGATGAAAATTATGATTGGCCAGAGGGGTTTTTTGTATTTCTCTTGAAGAGTTTTCTGATAAGAGAGTATTGAGGAGAGGGACATTCCAATACCTTGGTTCTTCTAAAATGAGCTCCGAAACAGTCATGTTAATATCAGACTCTGAATAATTGTTAGGATTTGGATGAGATATGGAATAAGGAATAATGGGGACCCAGGGATCCGTCCAGACCTTGGTATAGATACCATTATTGATTTGAAAATAGACACTAGAAAGTAGGAAATCTGTTTAAGTAGACTTTTCTAGAATCGAGAATCATAGGATTTAGAAGGGACATCCAGGAATGACTTGGATCATTCCAAACACTTGTTGAACCATTGAAAAGAGACCAATCATATTTAGTGACCAAGGCAGAGTTAAAAGAGGACATATTTTTTATGTTAAGATCTCTCATAGATTTGGGTAAACAAATGGACTTCTAGGACTTTTGAGTGAATTTCTTTCTATCACTATCCTCGAATCCCCACCAGAATCTTTGAAAGAGGGAATCTAGATTCTTATTCATTGCTTTTGGGATAAGGGATGAGGACAAGACATATGAAGGTATGAAACAAGCAACTGCTCTTATGAGAACAGTTTTTGCAGCTTGAGAGAGAATTTTTGATTTCCAACCTTGAAGCTTATTACTAATCTTCTCCATTAATTCACTTAGAAATTTTTTCCTATCGGCACCATTGGAAAGAGGAAGTGCTAGATAATTAGAATTAGGAGGGGAAACTCTGAAGTTGAAAGGGTTTTTGACATCATTAATGGAGGTCTGAGTGGTATTTCTACTAAAGCGAGTAGAAGATTTTCGTTCATTGATACTTTGACCTGACCACTAGTTAAAAATTGCAAGGCATTTAGAAAATTTTTGAGCATTAAGAGTTGTGGCCGACCCAAAAAGAAACAGATCATCAGCAAAAAGGTGACGAGTGATGAAGCGACCACCTCTAGAGAGCTTGAGACCCTTTAAACTGTTAAGTTGTTCCTTTTTTACAATGTGTCTAGACAGAACCTCAGTACCTAAGATAAAAAGGAAATGTGAAAGCGGGTCTCCTTGTCATAGACCCTTGGTGGGATGAAAAAATCTATATGGGGATCCATTGATGATGATTGAATAGGTCACAGTTGAGATGCACTTCTGGATCTCATTGATCCATTATTGTCTAAAGCCTGCTTGTTTTAGAATTTCAAGAATAAATGACCATTTCATGGAATCAAATGCCTTTTTCATATCAATCTTTATGACCATTTGTCCAAGTCTGCCATTTTTTTTTCATACTGTGGAAGATCTCTTAGGCCAGAATAGTATTATCTTGAATTAGACGACCGTGGATGAAAGCAGATTGACACGGAGAGATAATGTTAGGGAGGATGGTTTTAAGCTTGTTTGCAATAATTTTTGCTATCATTTTATAGCACACATTTGACAGGCTTATGGGTCTCAATTGATACATATAATTGAGATTATCAACTTTTGGTATCAAGACCAAATTGGTGTAATTGAGTTCCTTTAGAAATTTCCCTTGGATTAAAAAAAAACTATTTACAGCAGCAATCAAATCAAATTTGATTTCCTCCCAAAAAGTTTTGTAAAAGAGACCCGTAAAACCATTCGGTCTTGGAGCCTTGGTGAGAGGAAGTTTTGTTACTATGGAAGTGATTTACTCTTCATTTGGAATTTTGCAAAGAAAATCATTTTCGTGATCATAAATTTTCCTTGGGATCAGATTTTCAATGTCAACAGGGGGAGCAGGGTGGGGTGGGTGGAAGGAAAAATTGCTTGAAAATGTTCTTAGATCTTGGAAGAGATTGTGGTTTGGTCAGCCGTCCAATTGTTTCTACCTAGCTTGAGGCAATCAATGTTATTTCTTCTACGTCTAATTGAAGTGGAGGCGTGAAAGAATTTTGTATTAAGATCTGTGAATGCAAGCCATGTATTTCTAGATTTTTGCCTCCAAAGTGATTCCTCTCTAAGTAGAAGCTCATTGATAATTTCTTTTATATAGCTTCCATGGTGTAGAAGGGTGATTGAGAATCTTGTTCTTGAAGAGAGGAAAGTTTGGACATCAAGGCTTAAAGATTGGATTGGATGTGACCAAAGGTGTTATGAATCCATTCCCGAAAGGCTTTCTTGGTGATTTTGAGTTTTTTTTAGAGGATGACAGAAGGGGTTCCAATAAATGAGAATTCTAGGCCTCATTGATAATTTTGAAGATAGAAGGATCCCAGAGCCAAAATTATTCAAATTTGAAGGATTTGGATAACTCTTCCTATTAGCTGTATCTAAGAGAATGAGAGCATGATCAGAAGAGACCCGTGTGAGAGTGGTGAGAGTAGCTTGAGGGAACAGCTCAATCCAAGAAAATATTAGCAATACCTCTATCTAGTCGCTCCTTAATATGATGGGGACCAAATCTATTATTGGTCCAGGTGAATTTTGGGCTTGAATAACTTGGGCTTGAATAACCTGGATCCACAAAGCCTAAGTTTTCCATGAACAATTTGATATCTTTTGATTTTGAGGATTGAGCAAAAGGATTACCACCAAATTTTTCAGATTGTGAGATGATGGAGTTGAAATCACCTAAAGCTAAAGAAGGATCAGGAAATGAAGTTGTGATACCTGATAGAACGTCCCAAAATAATTGATTGTTTCTGTAAAGGGCAGGACAATAAACCAAATTGAGGAGCCACGGCAGGTGATTAGGATCAGAGTACACCAAAACAGAGATTATATTACCAGAGATATGTATAGTTTCTATATCAACTCCATGTCGATACAGAAGCAAAAGGCCCCCCCCAGTTACCAGTAGGAGGAGAATATATAAAATAAGCATAACCTAACATATTAAAAGTACGAACGCAGTCATTAGAAGCTAATAAAAATTCTGAAAGAAAAATAATATTAGGGTTGTGAACCCTAATATTAGCCCTAAGTGATCTGATTGCGCGAGGTCAGGCAATGCCTAGGAAATTCCAGGCTAGTATTCTCGTGGTTCCTCTAGTGGCAGAAAGGACCTTGCCACGTCAGTCATTGGATTCATAGGAAAAAGATTCATAGCCTATGATTGAACTTTGTTACTCATAGCCTTCAAGTGTTGATTTTGATATGGAACGTATTTGACTATTGTTGAACTCCTCGTTGGGTGTTTTCTTTGAGTCTGATCTTTCTTTGGCTGTTGGGTTCCTTTGCTCTGTGCTGGAAGGGTCCTCAGATTGGCATTTCATTCTTCTTCCTTTCAAACTCCATCTTCCTCTTTCACAGTCACAGGGATTGTAGTACTTATCAGACATTTTTTGTGTGGATTGAGGAAGGAGCTCCTCTCTTCCAATGGAGTTTTCCTCTTTTTTCATAGTCTCATTTTGGAGAGAGGTTGGGTATTGAGGCTCTACAGCAGATAAAGCCATTTTCATTTTTGTTAGGTTTTGAATCGGGGAAGAGGATACGATTTGGGGATTAGAATGGGTTGGGTGGGTTTGATGGGTTGGGGAGAAAATGTTGGTTGGGCTCAGTTGGATGGTGTTTATGGCAAAACAGGCCTTACCCGAGGGGCTAACCATAAGGGAGATGTTATGGCTTGGGTTTTCGAATTATGTTGGGCTCTTTTTTTTTTTTTTAAATCTTTGAGCTGAGAGATAAATTTACTGATGAGGGAAGTATTGGGCTTGGGATCAACATTAAGAGGCCTGGTGGATTCCTTATCTGTGTTCGGGAGTGTAAGCCTCACGAGATTGAGAGAGGTCAGAAGGGCTTTATGAGAAGTTTTTGTGTCCAGTGTTGGCTTAATTTGGAACGGGTGGGACACTTGGAGGAAGGGGGACACAACAGCAGACAGAGCTATCGGGGTGGTAGGGGTTATATTGTTGATGTTGAAAGATTGTCGGCCCTCCTTAATTGAATCTGAAGTCTTTATCTAGGAACTTGGATCCTGCTTGCAAGATTTCTTACGCAGTGCGTCTAGATGAATAGTGTCATCTTTTAGGGTTTCTTTACCGAAACTTGGCATTGCAAAAAATAGCTTCTTGATGCAGAATTCCTTCTTTTGTCCTTCTTTGGTGTTGACGATGATAGCTTTTCCTTTCCCAAGATGTTCAACTTTGTTATTCTTTTTAACTTGGTCAAAAGTTATTGAACATTCGTGGTACGTAGAGATTGATGGATCTCTAATACGTACTGGCGAGAGGGAGGTCGGGATGTGGTTCATTTGATCTAACAGTTGTAAGACCTAAGAGCTTTGTTGATTTAAGGCTCTTTAGGATTCTTCAAATCACGATTGTCTTCATGAGTCTTGGAGTTCCACTCTCATCTAGGGACCGAAGAAAGGCTCATCTACTGGGTTGATAAAGAGGTGGCATGTCTGTAGAAGATGGCCGAGCCGTCTACAGCCATAACAAAACTTTGAAAGCCATTTATATTTAAAACTAACCTTTGCAGGTTGGTTGTTGGGTCGGGATAGGATGAACCCATCGTAGCAAGGATTTTCCGAGTTGATTTCTACTCTAATCCTAAGAAATTGTTTTACCCAATTGTTAGGAAGAAATGCTTGATCAATTTCAATAAGATGATCCAGAACTTTTCCTATTTTTTGTTACATTGCCTTCAGTCATCATTTTAAGAGATAGACCATATATATGAATCCAAAAAGCAGAGTGTGTGAGGTCTATTTTTGGAAGATTTAGAACACGTTTGGATTCGTAGGACATCTCAGCTCATCTCAGTTCATCTCAACTCATCTCAACTCATCTCACTACTATTCATTACTATTCAGCAACTTTAACTCACAAATCTCACTACTATTCACAACTCATCTCATTACTATTCACAACTCATCTCAACTCATCTCAAGTCATCTCAAGTCATTTTCAAATCCAAACGTCTCCTTAGGCATGGAGGCCATTCTTTAAGCACCATGTGGAAGCCCTTGAAATTTCAAGGTCTTTGAAAAAAAACTCTATTTTTCTCGGTGGATGATGAAAAAGTGAAAAGGAAGATGTTGGGTCCTAAATCTTGAATGATGAGGCCCTAAATAAAACTCCATACCGCACGGATTATGGAGTGAAGGGTATGTTTGTTCAGATATTTGTTAGAAACCAACTTACCAATCAGTGCATGGCTTGAAATTTTTGCAGCTGTTTCCGATTCGGGCAATAATATGATGTCATCTCATGTTAGAGTTTTGTTTGATTGATGACTGATTCAACACTAGCTTTCTCTTTTTCTGTTGAAAGTTTGTTGAAATTGATTACGGTAGGAATGGTTGGTGGAGTAATGAATAATGATAGCGAAGAAAGGCGGGCGGAAATAGTACGTTAGTGGGTAACGTAAAGGCCGGTATCGTACGGAAGAGATTATCAGAGGAGAAAGAGAAAGAGACTCATCATCAGAGAGAGAGAGAGAGAGAGAGAGAGAGCTGCTTCTTGTTGATAACTTGATTGACCAAAGATTAAACTACTTTTGGGTTTTGATAGGACGAAAGTGATCAAAAGAGGTGGTACAATTTTGGTGCTACTGGTAATCGTTTGAACCTTTTTATATGACATTGCAACGGGAAGTTCCGTGTATTTGCTCCTAAAAATGGATAAATCTATTATTTATAAGAAAAAAAACAATATTTAACGATAGATTTCACCTTTTTAAATTAAATAGAATCTGCGGTATATAATTTTTATTTTTGAAGCATATTAAGATCTGTATTTTCAAATATTATCATACTACTTTTTTATTATTCACAAACAGTCTATATTATAATCTAAAAATTATTTATTATTTTATTACTATTAAAAAATTATTTGAGATATTCATAATATCTAAATAGAGGCTAATTCTTTATGTGTCCTTAAATTATATGTGTCTTTAGATTATATATTGATGTATATATTTTAATTCTTTTGTAAATAAATTTTTAATAATCTAGTAGAAATTAAACCTTAGCACCGATGTTCTCACTAGGTCATGGATATTATTTTATTTAAGGCCTATTTGGGAGAATTGTATGCATAATAATGAAATGATTTGAGTTAAAATATTTTATTAGATTTTAAAAAATGTGAGAGAGAAATTTGAATAAAAATACTATAAAATTAGAAAATTATTGGAATATTACTTTTTAATACTATTTCTTATTTAAACTTTTAAAAACGTGTATTAGTTTTTGTATTTTGTTTAAAAGTTTTAGAAATTTTTAATAATTAGATGAAAAAATTGAAGATTTGAAGTTGAAAAATATTTTATATTTGAATGATATTTAATAAATAAATTTTGATAAATTTTGAAATAAAATTTCTTATTTCATCTTACTTTCCAAACAACTCCTAAGTCTTGCGTTCATTTTTACCATGCAACGATAATTCAATTACAGCCAATCCATTGTTTAATAATGGAATATGATAAATTTACAATTAGTTTACAACTATTTTATTGCTCTATTTAAAATGAAGGGTGATTATGTAAAATTAAAATTAATTTTGAATGAAGTGCTACTATTATATTGATTAATTTAAAATAAAATATAAAATAATTGTAAAGGAATGGTTTATGTATCTTTAACTTTTAATAAAATATATAATATTTAAATTTAAATAATTTAAATATATCGAATAAAAAGTAAAAGTGAAAATAAACTTTTAAAATTTATTATTTTATTAAATAGTTGTATCGTTATGATTTTATGTTTTACCGAGTTTTTTAGTTTTTAACGGTGTGACAGCGGGCTTCACACTCAATACTTCCGAACATCAGGATTGCTCGGCTTTATTAATAGAAAAACGTTAGAGAAAAGTTATTATAGTTGTGTATATTTTATATTTATTATATGGTTAATTCTAGTTAATTATTCATAATATTTATTTAGAGAGATGTATAATCTATATAATATCACACCATATATATACAAAATGAATATTATTAATAGTAATTTTTATTTATATTTATTCTTATTAATAGTTTTGGATCTCTTAAAATTTGGAAAAGAGAAATACTTTGGATCTCGAATTTAAGATCTAAAAAATATTCCGAATGAGATTTTTTTTTTTAACTGAATGATTAAAAAAATATTTTTTAATGATATTATAAATTTTTTATTTTTTTATCATCAGCTACTTTTTTTACATCAGCCGACAGATACCCTACGCGTCCGCATTTTTTTTCTCTCCACCCTATCGGCTATCACACGTTCCTCTCACCCATTTGAAGTACTTTTGAGGTCAGAAAAAATTTCCCTCTCTCTCTCTCTCTCTCTCACTCTCAAGTAAGTGCATTTCATCTATAAGAATTTCCAGTATTAATGATAGTACATCTTCAATAATTCGGATACAGTGTTCCATCGAGGAAAGAAAATGATTTTGATCAAAATTCCAGACTGTACGAAGAATATGATGAAAGAGCAAACGAAAAGAGCTTTCCCAATTTTTTATTCTCTCTGCTCTCTCTCTCTGATTGTAAAATTATTTTTGTGCTGTTAATCTGGGGTGTTTTAAAAAAGGCAAAGTGTTTTTTTTTTTAAATTAACAGTAGCAATCAAGTTTGTTTCTCGAGAGAATAGAAAAGAAAAAAAAAATCAAGAACATGTTAGATGCATATCTTTTTGCATATCAGGAATGACAAGATTCAGAAGTGAAAACCCAACTAAAGTAAAAAAAAAAAAAAAAGATACATATAAAAGACGGACAAAATTACAATAATCCTTATATCTGTCGTAAGCTAGAGAGCTGTTAGGTTTGAGGGTGAGATGAGAATTTTGTGTTTTGTTTTAAAGTTTAAAATATTAAATTTTAATATTATTATTATTTTGGAATTTGAAAAAGGTATATTGAGATTTGAAAAAGTTGAATTGCTTATTATATTTTGTATGGAGATTTAAAAAAGGTGTAATGATGAGATGAGATGAGATGAGATTATAAGGAAAGAATAGGTCTACACCTACGGGGCTCTCGCTAGGCAAAATTCAAAAGTTTTATTTATTTTTTGTTTTATTTTATCACAATATTTTTTTAATATTTAAAAAATTCATAATATTATTAAATAATATTTTCTTAATCCTTAAATTAAAAAAAAAAAAAGGAGCGGGAGCTCTCAACGAGAGATCTAGTTTTTTTCTCAAATAAATGAGATCTAAGAAGGAGGTAGGGAGTTAGTATTGATTATTATGTATTTAGATGTTAAATTAAATTAAATTGAGATGGTAAATATTATTAAAATATTATTTTTTAATATTATTATTTTAAGATTTAAAAAAATTATTTATTATATTTTATATTAAAATTTAAAAAATTTTAATAATAAGTTATACGAATTGAGATAAAGAACCAATCTAATGTGAGGTGGAAAGTGTGGCGTCAGAAGGGAAGAGGAAAGAGAGTGAGAAAGAGGCAGAGGACGGCGTTTCAGCGTTTAAAAAAAAAAAAAAAGAAGATAAAGTACACGTCAGTGTGTGGCGGTGTAGATGGAACAGTTGCTGATGTATAGAAGTACTCGTAACAAATACTAGGTTTATATGTTGACACCGTTACATGTTGTGGAGTATGGGCCCACAAATGCTAGTTGTATAACGATTGCCAGATGTTTGCAGACCTGCAATAATTAAAAGACTATTATTTCTGCAACAGTAGACTGATAAAAATAATTTCTCTTTATAAATATCCTCTACGATTCTCTGAGCATGCGGAGGGGTACTGTCCGCTATCTCTCTCTCTCTACGAAGGAAGCTACCATAGGTGAACTACTACTGCAAGCACTGTCAGCCCTTTTATTATAGAGTTGCTACGGAACGGCCCCATTTAATCAGCCCCGCGACGCACTGTGACTTGACATCTCCTTTTAGCTTTCTTTTTAGAAAAAGTCTAGAGACCGGCCCCAATAAATTAACCCCGCGGCGCACCATGAGATGACGTCCATGTTTTCTTTCTTCTGACAGTATAAAACACGTTTCTTTCTTTCTTTCTTTTTTTTTTTCCGAATTTTTAAATAAATAAAAAATCAAATGCTTTAGAATTAAACTTGAATAATTGAATAAAATTTGGACGTACAATTGGTGTAATTCTCTTACTTTTTATGCACATTAGTACAAATGAATTTTTTATTTTATTTTATTATTTTTTTTAATGATTTTTTAAACATCCTTAATCATTAAAAAAAATAAAAAAAAATATAAACTTACTAATAGTCATTTCTTTAACTATTAAAGAAAAATAAAATAATAAAAAATATGAGTGAACACATTTAGTGGACATATTATCATTTTCCATAAGATTTTGTTATTGCGTTAACTTGTGTAATTGGCACTATTATATTTTTTGTCCAGATTCATTGAGTTGCTACGGAACGGCCCCATTTAATCAGCCCCGCGGCGCACTGTGACTTGACATCTCCTTTTAGCTTTCTTTTTATCTTCTTTCTTTTGACAATTGTACTCATTTTATTTATTTTCTTATTTTAATTTTTTAAATAACAAATTAAAATATCTTTAAAAAAAAACTCTGTATTTCAGTCAGTTTTTTTTTAGTCTTGAGTTTTTGTTTATTTTCATTAGTACAATTGATTTTTCACATTTCTTTATCTTTGTATTTTATTCTTCCAGAAAAATATCACTCACATTATCGTCATGTGTCACAATAGTCTTGGCCTTACCCCTCTAGTGACTTTGACTCATTTATTTATTCAGGAACCAAGCCATAAATGAAAGAAAGTTAGAAACTCAATAAATCTGGTAAAAAAAATATAATAATGCCAATTACACAAGTTAACGCCATAACAAAATCTTATGGAAAATGATAATATGTCCACTAAATTTGTTCACTCATATTTATTATTATTATTATTTTTTTTAATAGTTAAAGAAATGACTATTAGTAAGTTTACATTTTTTTTATTCTTTTTAATGATTAAGGATGTTTAAAAAATCATTAAAAAAATAATAAAATAAAATAAAAAATTCATTTGTACTAATGTACATAAAAAGTAAGAGAATTACACCAATTGTACGTCCAAATTTTATTCAATTATCCAAGTTTAATTCTAAAGCATTTGATTTTTTATTTATTTAAAAATTCGGAAAAAAAAAGAAAAAAAGAAAGAAACGTGTTTTATACTGTCTGAAGAAAGAAAACATGGACGTCATCTCATGGTGCGCCGCGGGGCTAATTTACTGGGGCCGGTCCCTAGACTTTTTCAATGTATGTAGTCGTAGGATATATAAATATTTAATAATTTTTTTTAAAAAAAATAAAATTTATTAATATTTTTTTATATAAATTTTATAAATATTTATTTTTTTAAAAATAACTATACGATACTTCCATATTCATAATTATAATTATCTTTTCTCTCCTGTTTATGATTAGTTTCTTGTTAAAAAAAAGTCTCTATCTTCTTCTTCTTTTTGTTCTTTGATCAGCATGCATTATTTGTCTCGTGTTGAAGACCACCAAAAATGAATGCCCCAAAATTGTTGTATATTTTACCATTGACCCATCGTATCAACTTGTGTTATTAGAATATCATCAATAGATTAGTCAAAATTAAATGATATTTTTTTATAAATATAAGAAAATTTTAAATTTTAATTATTTCATTCATATAAATCTCTATATTAGAATAATTATTTTTTTATTATATAATAATAAAATAATATAAAATAAATTTAATTTTAATTATTCATATCAAATCTTCATATTAAATTATCTATTTATTCATTATATAATAATGAGTAACTAATAATTTTAAAAATATTTAATTTTTAAATTATTATTTAATTTAATTTTATTATTTTACTTATTACATATTAATTAATAATAATATTCTAATTAAATTAATATATCACTATTTCAAATTAATATATTAATTGTGATAAAATATGTGATAAAAAAAAGTAATTGATAAAATATATATTTAATATATATACAGTAATTTTTAAATTTAAAAAAACTTTAAAAAATAATATAATTTATTCAAAATTTAATTAATCTATTATAAACATATTTTACTTTTTAATAATTAAATATTCAATAAAATTAACTTTTAACTG
The DNA here is from genome assembly GCF_001411555.2 of Juglans regia. Lineage (NCBI taxonomy): Eukaryota > Viridiplantae > Streptophyta > Magnoliopsida > Fagales > Juglandaceae > Juglans > Juglans regia. The sequence continues at coordinate 47,294,882 of NC_049907.1, forward strand.
ATTCATTCGCAATCTCGTCAACTCGACAAAAATGGCTAATAGGACACTTCCAATAAACTCACGTATTTAATATCAGAATCCTCCGTATTATCCACTTCCACAGATTTGCAGTATGATTGTCAAGGTGAAGTCGTCGACGACGGTGTGTCCAGACGGGGAGACCCCTCGGTCGGTGCTGTGGAATTCGAACGTGGACCTGGTGGTGATGCGCTTCCACACCCCAAGCATTTACTTCTACAGGCCAACCACGAGCGGTGCTTCCAACTTCTTCGACGCAAGAGTGCTCAAGAATGCCCTTAGCAAGGCCCTTGTCCCCTTCTACCCCATGGCCGGCCGCCTCAAACTGGATGGCAATGGTAGGATCGAGATTGATTGTAACGCTGAGGGTGTGCTCTTTGTGGAGGCCGAGATCAGCACCGTACTCGATGATTTGGGCGATTTTGCACCCACACTGGAGCTCCGGCAGCTCATTCCAGCTGTGGACTATTCCAAAGGGATAGATTCTTATCCTCTCTTGTACGCGCAGGTATTGGCTTCTTATTACCCATATCCAAACGTAGATAAAATAAAAATGTTTTTATTCTTTACCATATAATTATTTTTTTCTAATTATATATAAATAAATGTTACTTATCATTTTTATACAGCACAAATGGTGAGAAGATTGAGAGTGCGTTTGGATGTTAAAATGAGTTGAGTTGAGTTGAGATAATAAAATATTATTAAAATATTATTTATTATTATTATTATTATTTTAAAATTTGAAAAAGTTGAATTGTTTATTATATTTTATATTGGAATTTAAAAAAGTTGTAATGATGAGTTGGGAGGATTTTCGATTCCAAACGAAACCTCAACTCGTGGATTTTAAGGGTGAGTTTGGATCACAAACTCATCTCAACTCATCATTACAACTTTTTCAAATCCCAACACAAAATATAATAAACAATTCAACTTTTTCAAATCTCAAAATAATAATAATATTAAAAAATAATATTCTAACAATATTTTATCATCTCAACTCAACTCAATTCACTTCAACATCCAAACACAACCTAAAACTCTATTTCACAAGCTTCTGCCATAACTTTTCTATGGGCCTACAACTTGAACAAAATATCTATGCCAGATTACAAATAAAATCGCAAAGATTCCAACAAGAAGATTACCCCAAATAAGGAATAGCTGGTTTTGTACATTGGGGTGGACATAATATTTACATGGGAAAAGCTTCTTTGCCGTCCTAGTTGACCGCCCTAGTTACCGTTGGTCATTATTTTTATTTTTTATTATTTTATTTAATAATTAAAGAAGTAATTTTAAATATATTAATATATTTTTTATTATTTTTTAAAAATATTTAAAAATATAAAAATGTAAATAAAATAAAAAAAATTACAAAAATTACAAAAATAACTAACGATCAAAATGAGCGGACTCTCAACTCTTTCTACGTATTTTGATTTCTAGGTCGTTGGATACAAGCATGAAGCTGATTTTACACATATTTTGATATCTTATATTTGAAAATGAAGTTAATTAACGTAGGTTGTTGGACGGGTTTTATATATTTGGTTATATGTGTTGTTGGAAATTATGAAAATAAATATAAAAAGCATTTAAATTACAAATAAACAAATATGCATTAAAAAGTAGATAAAAAAATAAAAAAAGGAAAATGCATCAAAAAGGACGAAAATTTTAAAATTCTAAATTTGAAATTTAAATTAAAAAAGAAAATAATGATAAATTGGAGTTGTCACTTAATATGTATAATATTGTTCATAAAATTAAGGATATGCGTAGTATTATTCATAATAATAATAATAATTTTTTATTATAATGAGTACTAAGATGCCTAATTTAGGAAGTGTTTAGATAGTGAGATGAGATAAAATAATTTTAGATAATCGTTAAATAAAATATTATTATTATCTTGAGATTTGAAAAAATTAAATTATTTATTATAATAATATGAAAATTTAAAAAAATTATAATAAAAAAATGAGATAAAGATCATAGATGTTTCTCAATCTAAATACTTCTTAGTATGGGTTCAAATTTTGAGTGAGAAGTTAAAAGTTAAAAAACGACATATTAACTAAATAATTTTGCCTAAACCAATGCTCTCGTTTCTCAAAATATTTTCATCCATGCAGGTGACGTATTTCAAATGTGGCGGTGTCTCACTTGGCATTGGTATCCACCACATTGTAGCAGATGGATTTTCTGGCCTCCACTTTGTTAACACGTGGTCAGATATGGCTCGGGGTCTTGATCTTTCCCTTCCTCCATTTATCGACCGGACCCTTCTCCGTGCCCGCGACCCGCCTAAACCTGCATTCGAGCACTTTGAATTCCAGCCCCCTCCTCCAAAACCCCTCTCCAATCTACAACTTCAGGTCCCGAGAGTACAACAGTCTTGTTATTCCAAATAACCCGGGGCCAGCTGAACAAGCTCAAAGCCAAGGCCAAAGAAGATGGCAACACAATCAACTACAGCTCGTATGAGATGTTGTCGGGCCACCTGTGGAGATGCGTGTCTAAAGCGCGCGCACTTCCCGATGATCAAGAGACCAAGTTGTACATTGCCACCGACGGTCGGTCCAGACTACGTCCCCCACTCCCGCCTGGTTACTTTGGCAACGCGATCTTCGTCGCCACCCCAATTGCTTTAGCCGGCGATCTTCGATATAAACCAACCTGGTACGCTGCTAGCAGGATTCACGATGCATTGGCACGGATGGACAATGATTATTTAAGGTCAGCCATTGACTTTCAAGAGCTGCAGCCTGATCTATCTGCCCTTGTTCGTGGGGCTCATACTTTTAGATGTCCAAATCTTGCTATAACTAGTTGGATGAGGCTGCCAATCCATGATGCTGATTTTGGGTGGGGTAGGCCCGTTTTCATGGGCCCCGGTCGGATTCTGTTCGAGGGGTTGTCGTATTTAATACCAAACCCAACTGATGATGGTAGCTTATCGGTAGCCGTTTCTCTGCCAACTGAACAAATGAAAGTGTTCGAGAAGCTGTTTTATCAAATTTGAGGAGAGGAAATGTCATCTTCGGGTATGGAAGGTTTTTTTTTTTTTTTTTTTCTCCTGGATAGTGGTTCATGTGTTTTTGACACTTATTTCATATGCACGTGGCATTGATACTTGAATAACGAAACACACATAACACATTTCACAACATATTTTATTATAGTACATATTGAGAAATAAATATATTTTTATAAAATGATGTTAGTTTTGTAAGATATTTTATAAAAATATCATTTCTTCTAAAATATTATTATGTAAAGTGTTGTAAAAAATTATGCGTATTTATTATTATTTTTATATAAAAAATAATAAACACACGGGCGTTTCGCACGCCCTTTACACAGATAAGGTAAAAAATATTTTATTGTTTGTCACCTTTTACCCGGAGAAGACAGAAACTGATTTATTGTTCATGATATATAATACGATGGGCCTGCAAAACGCTCGTATTTATATCATGGTTCATGTGTTACGTATAGGTAGGTTTATAAGTACTGATCTAGGTTGCCTAGTTAATTGATTGATTGATATGGCTTAATTACTAGCTAGGGCTGTGTTATTTTTCGTCTTTTTGGTTGATTACATATAATATTTTTTTGATAGGTAATTACTGCTCCATACATTTTGATCACTTGCATTCACGCCCCGGCCGTCTAAAACCTTGTTTCCAAATTCTAATACTAGTATTTTTTGGATTAGGAAATTGTGCTTTACATGCAGAAGAAGAGGCAATTATCAAGCAAGCAGATCAAGAAGACTAGATCATACGGGTCAGCTTGCCTGCTTATTTTGCTTTGGTTGCCTCGTACACTTTTGTTTCAGTTAAGACTCTTGGGTCATTCTGTCTTGATTTTGAGTTGTATGTTGCTTTGATTGTTTTCATGTACTTTGGCTTTGTTTGTGACCTTTATGGTCCGGCCAGCCGTGAGTCATCAATAAAGATTTTTCGTTTTTCGGCTCAGTGACACGTTGTATGTCTTTAAAAATTAAAAAAGTAAAGCTTCATTCGTCTAAATAAATTAGAAGGGTCTTTGTCTTCAAGCTTGGTCTTCAAGCCAATCGAAACCCATTTCAACTTTTGTCTTCAAGTCAGAGGAACCCATCTCAAATTAAAAAATTATAACCTTCTTTGTCTTCAAACTTCGTCTTTGAGCCAACCGAAACCCATTTTAAAAAACATGCTCGTTAGCTGCTGCTTCTTCTTCTTCTTCTTCTTCTTCTTTTTTTTCATAGGAACCCATTTCGAATATAAAAATTCCTTCGTCATCAAGCCAAATGGAACCTACTCCAAATTTCATCTTCGTCAGCTTCATCTGTCTTCGTCAGCTTCATCTTCAAGCCAGAGGAACCCATTTCAAATTTCGTCTTCATCAACTTCGTCTTCAAGCTAGAGGAGCCCATTTCAAATTTTGTCTTCGTCTTCGCATAACACTTCAAGGCAAGCTTTTATTTCGTCTTTAAGCCTTCAGAGAAACCCATTCTGCCCACCAAAGAGAATCCATTTCTCATTTCATCTTCAAGCCAAATCTCCATTTTTGTCTTCAAGCCTCCAGTTTCAGAACCCATTTTGTCGCCTCCCTTAAATAACCTCCATCCCAGTTCGAGAAACCCACGCTTCCGTCGACTCCCCCTTCGGTCGCCACCCCTTCAGACCCATTCCGTCGCCTCCCCTTCAAGACTCTATCCCAGTTTGAAAAGCTTCCGTCGACTCACCATTGTCACGCCAAAAAGGGTAAGGACATTCTAACTAACATTTTATTTGAAATCTTTGTAATATTGGTTGTAATTTTAAGTGAAGCGGTTGCTCTTCCAATGTATGAAAGAGACCATAGCTTAGAGCATTGGCATTGGACTCATCAAATGAATCTAATCTTTAAAATTTGATGATTTTAGCTTTAAACTCCTGGCATTGAATTCATCATATGCTCAAATGTCAAGCTTTGAGCTACAGTAGATTTCTCTTCATCTTCAAATTTGAAGACTCACTATTCACACTCTATAACCATTATTTTATTTATTTAAATTAGTGTTTCTCAATTTTGAGCCACAATATATTTAAGTTGAGAAACAATAATTTAAATATCAAATTAAATTATTAATTAACATATAGTTAGTGTAATTGTAAAATATAAAAAAAATAAATTAAAATATTATTATTAACAAAATAATATTATATTATTATTTTGATGAATCTAATAGCTAATCCAATGTGGGGTTATAGATAGAGAAATTTTAGATTTATGAAAAATATGTACTTTTCATCAAATTTTAAAGATGAAAATGATGAACCCAATGCTAATGCTCTTACAGAACCTTTCAAGTATCGCTTCTCATTTTGCTGAAGACCAATGTAAGGAAGTGGGTTTATGTATCTTGTATTTTTAATAAAGTTGGTTCAAATGCATTATCAATGTCTTTTTACATGTTAAAATAAGAACTTTCTTGGACTTTCACTACTTGAGACTTGGATTAAGCATGAAGCTCTCTCACTCTACTGTGCTCTATTATCACATGCATGGTTTTTCATTCAAAATAAATAAGAGTTTGTCCCAATATCTAACTCTAACACTAACTAACTAAGAGTACTAAAGGTTGTGGCCATAGAAAGAAGGAGATCCCAAAAGACGGAAAAAATTAAGAAAATGTATCTCTCAAATTGGAGGTTGGATGGAGGAGAGTCAGAACCAGAAATGCCTCGCGGTGGCTCCTGCTGGTGGCACCCGCTGAAAGTTAGAGCATTCTCATTGGATTAGCTAAAAGCTAAATCCAATGAGAATTTAGCTATTAGGTCAATAAATTGCTCACATTGAATTAGCTATATTCCAAATATTTAGAATATAGCTACAGTAATATCTAAACTAATTTCTAAATTTGGAACACACTATTCATTCATCAAATCCTTTTTATATTATTTATTTCTCTCTCATTTTAATATTAATTATTTATCTCTCTATTTTAAATGACAATTGAAAAAATATAATTAGAATACAATTACAAATTAATATATAATATTATAAATAGTAAAATATGATAAAATAAAATAAATTTATAATTAAAAAAATTAAAAAATTTTCAAAATTATTAATTATTCATTACTATATAATGAATAAATGGATAATTCGATTTGGAAATTTGATGTGAATAGTCAAAATTAAATTCATCTTATATTATTTTATTGTCATATAATGAAAAAATGGCTATTCCAATGTGGAGATTTATAAAAATGGAATAGCTAAAAGTTAAATTCATCTTACATTCATAAAAAATGTACTTTAATTTAGCCATTCCAATGAGAGTGCTCTTATTATTGAGACTTATTTATTTATTTTTTATTTAATAATTATGTAAATATTTTTTAATAAAATTATAATATTTTTTAAATATTAAAAAATATATATATAAAATAATCAAAAAACAACAACGAAAGAGCTCCCAGCTGTAGAGTAGCAGCACCCTTAACTTTATTTTTAGTGCGGCCAATGCTAGCGCACCTCCTAATTAATAGCTCCCATAGATGATCTCGAATTGATTAAAATGTCGGCTCCATCTGGTCATGGCACTATCATAAATAGGGAAAGTCGTGGCACTTTGGTGGTCTCTTTCTGCGTTCATGTCTCCTAATGAGTTGAGTTGAAGTTTTAATGAATTAAGATAAAAATTGTAAGTTAAATTAAATATGATAATAATATTAATTTTAAATATTATTATTATTTTAAAATTTGAAAAAAAATTAAATTATTTATTATATTTTATTTAAAAATTTTAAAAAATTATTATGATTAAATAAAATAAAAAAGAATACTATCTTGAGTCAACAACAATACATCCGTCCAGAGACGTGTCCCTCTTCGTCGTCCATCGGTCGACAGATGTGGTGTCCCTTCATTCTAGTCTACGCTGTGCTACATGTCATTATCATAAATAAATATTGGGGGGTTAGACTCGGTACATAAATTTTATATATATAAAAAAGTGCTCACCTGATTCATTAAAGGGAGATACTTTGTATTTCGAGGATCTATCGACAATGGGTCCCGAATCAATGCGACAAATTAAATTGTATTCTCATTTATCAATGTTATAAATTCTAGATCAGAAATATTGATATCGTGTTTTGTGAGCATGGACAACTTCACGCCTCAGGTGCTACGATGTAAATTTTTTGGAACCCTTAATAATATTTCAGTGTGGCTGTACCGTGGCATTTGGTATATCCATGACGGTAAACGAAAAATAAGTACTGTGAAAGTAAAAAGAGATGACATCAAAATTTATATAGTTCGACAATATATCTATGTTTACGGGAGTTTGGAGAGGGAAGTCTCCAATATAATATATTTTGTTTACTATTTGTTTACAATTACTCATGGATCCTCATATCTCACTGTATAGAAAATGTTGAAGCTCTTCCTGTCTATATATTTCCCTCGATTCATTCATCCATAAAAGTCTAAAAGCCTAGAATAAGTCTCTTTTAATGTTTTCTGGGTATCCCCATTTATAGGCTTGCCTGACCCCATACTGTACATGCCAGCCTGCCTTGAATTAGCAAATCTCCCTACGTGAACCGTTTGCCTTCTCCCTCGAATCCACTGACACTTTATAGTCCTAATATATCTCTTGTCCCCTTCTTACGTTTCTTTTACATTTGCAGCCCTCATGTCCCTTTTTATCTCTTTCGAGTTTCCCTTTTTGTCCTTAGTAATGACTTTATAGACTGAACCCTAATTTTATGGGCTATGGGTATTTTTTCCCCTCACAGAAGCCTGCTAATTTTTAGCACCATTTTGGAACTGGGAATTATAAAGAAAATTCATTGTTTCCCTATTTCCTCATCTTTTCTTTTCGCTCATATTTCCTCAATCTCTTTTCGCTCATATTTCCTCAAATTTTCTTTCCGCTCTTATTTCCTCAGCTTCTTTTCACTCTTATTTCCTCAATTTTTTCACTTCTATTTCTTCAGCTTTTCTGTTCGCTCATATTTTCTCAATTTCTTTTTGCTCCTATTTCCTCAATTTCTTTTCGCTCCTATTTCATCAATTTTTTTTTCGCTCCTATTTGCTCAACTTTTCTTTTTGCTTCTATTTCTTCAGTTTTTTTCACTCCTATTTCCTCAATTTTTCTTTTCGCTTCTATTTCCTCAATTTCTCTTTTTGCTCCTATTTCTTCAATGTTGGGCTGGACCCAATAATGCCTCGCGAGAGCAGAGCTCGAATGGTGCGAGATATGTACTCGGTTTTGTTTGATGAAGATTCTGTTTTGATGGAGATTCTGTTTGATGTAAATTTTGTTTCTAATGGAGATTTCGTTTGATGGATATTTTGTTTGATGGAGATTCTATCTGATGAAGATGCTATCTCTGATGGAGACTCCGTTTGATGGAGATTCTGTTTGATGTAGATTCTATCTCTGATGGAGATTCCATTTGATAGAGATTCTGTTTGATGGAGATTCTATCTCTGATGGAGATTCTGTTTTGATGGAGATTCTATCTCTGATGGAGATTCCGTTTGATGGAGATCTTTGCACGAAGCTCGGCAAGTCAATTAGACTGCGTTGAGAATAGCTGTTAGCAGGTCAGAACTCATGGCTCTGTTCCTGTACTTTATACTTCATGTATTGACACTTATAGGTTGGCAGAGCCCAAGGGTCGTGCTCCCTCACCAACACGTTCTGTTTATCTTCAATGCATGAAACTCGGCAAGTCATTTAGACTGCGTTGAGAATAGATGTTAGCAGATCAGAGCTCATGGCTCGATTCCTATGCTTTATACTTCGTGGATTGAGACTTATAGGTTGGCAGAGCCCGAGGGCCCTGCTCCCTCACCAACGCGTTTCGTTTATCTTCATTGCAATAAGCTCGACAAGTCATTTAGACTGTGTTGAGAATAGCTGTTAGCAGGTCAGAGATCATGGCTCAGTTCCTGTGCTTTATACTTCATGACTGATCTAAAGACCGGGCTTGTTTCTGGTAGGTCGGACGATTTTTAACCTTTCGCTCTCGACATTTCACTCCAATGATAGAAATAACTTTATTAGTGGAAACAGAATTCACATTAATTTTTAGAGTGACAAACCTGGAGTTGTTGTTTAATTAGGGAGAGTCTGTGCTTGCCTGCGCAGTATTGCAGAGCAAAATAGCAGAGCAGAGCAGAACAGAACAACAGAGTCTAGTAGGATAGCCGAGTCGAGCAGGAAAACCGAGCAGAACAGAAAAGCTGAACCAAGCAGAACAAAATAGTGCAACAGTGCAAAATAGCCGAGCTGAGCAGGAAAGTCGAACCGTGCAGAGAAATCCAAGTCGAGAAGAAATAATAGCGCAGAAGAGCAGAATAGCCGAACCGTGTAGAAAAACTATGCCGATCAGAAAAACCACTTTGAGCAGAGAAACCGTGCTGAGCAGAAAAAACCAATCCAAGCAAGAAAATTGAGTCGAGCAGGAAAACCGATCCGAGCAGAAAATTCAAACTGAGCAGGAAATCTGAACCGAGCAGGACAAAAAAATCTTATGCAAGTTGTGCAATTTTATCCGGCACATGATAAATGTAGCCATGTGATGTTTTTGAGTTGGTGCTTCGTGTAAGGAAGTGTATGCTCCCGCGTGGTGGCCTCCGCACAGTAGTTTTCCCAAGCTTGAGCTGGGGGACCAGTGTAGGTAGTTGACGAAATGAGTAGTTCCCATTCCTTGTTTCCAAGCTGAGTCTTTCCCATGCTTGTAGTTACCGAGCTGAGCTTCCGAGCTGATAAGGCCGTGCAATGATGTGTATACTCCCTTGCATTTTTGAATAATAGTTTTCCATGAGGGTGAGTTTGAGCAGGTCATCTAGTGACTTCCGAGCAGCTATTTCCGAGCTACCAACTTTCGCATAGGTGTTGTCATAGTTGAAGAACGAGCTGGAAAATGTGCATGGAGTATGTGGACACAGTGCCACCATAGAACTCTCGTGTACACAGTGGGGTGTACATGAGATGGGTAGACAATGGCCCCTCTCAGTGGTTCTTGTGTCAACTGAAGAAGAGAGTGCCGACGATTCACGTAGTGACCACTGGTAAGACAACCATGCCCATGATTGGACGCTGAGAGTTCTTTGTTGCGCCCATGGCACTGTGTGCCTGGGGTGCGCTGGGAATGGTCATTGTGGGCCAGCCATGGGCATTGGAGACAGCAATGGCGAGGTCCGACGTTGCTGGCAGACCACGAGGACCTCCACCTGTATCTCTTCTATTTGCAACACGGCTGAGTCGTGCCTCGATTTTTTGCATTACGAGACGTGGTTCTGGCAGAACCATGCAGGAGGGAGTGGGCGGTCATTGACCGGCCCAGAGAAGACATATGGTGCCGGCGCACCTCATGATGGGCATCGGCCCCCTTCTCCTGCCGTGTCGTGGCTAGGCCATGGCATGGTCTCCGTCTCCGTCTCCATGCGCACGGTGTGTGCGCACATGAAGTACTGCCATTGACCCCATGGTGGGGGCCACGCCTCTTGGAGCCAAAGACCGCCGGCGGTCCAGGTGGGCTCACTACTAGCAGTCGTGAGCCTTACAGTCTTGCGGGGTGATACGCAGTGGTGGCCTGCCACTCGGGTACACAGGATGTGCACCCATTGAGTCTCCATGCATGGCACGTATAGTGCCATGCATGGTCTCCACATACATGCCACTGTGCATAGTGTTGTGCATAATATGCACAACACAGTGCTCTGGTTGGCACTACTCGCATTTAGTTACTATCCCTGTGCATGTGTCTGTGCATAAATCATATCACCGAGCTTGGAAAGTAAGCGACTCGGTCACTTAAGCTACAAGTGTTGTGTTATCTAGGCGACACTGGATTTACTCGCCCAGTGTTTAAACTATTTAGTAAAAAATGAAAGTAATCAAATATGAGGTACTTATCTGAAGGATGCTTCCTTCATCATTTGGAATTTATTCAGTGCATCGGAAAATCATTATTCTTATACTTTTATTGAATTATTCTTCTTTGTTTATCGTAGACTGTTTATCAGCTCTTCCTTCCATTGCCTTAGTTTGTTCTTCTTCACATATAGTATACTATATAGTGTTATTACATAAGTATTTAAAAAACAAAAAGGAAACCCAGCAGGCCAGAACGAATGAAGAAGCCTAGCTGCCCAAGCCCCAAATGAAGCAAAATGGCGTCATTTAGTCGTTGAGAATTTACACCCAACATCCAATAATTGAAACGACATTGTTTCAGTTGTTTAGGGTTAAGTTATGAGGTTCCTAGCCCTCATTCTCCTTGGCCTCCCATTTCGAGTCTTCGACGCCATTTCTCCCAATCTCCCATTTCGTCTCAGCCCTCCCCTCTCTCACGTCTCTCTTTTCGTGGCCTTTCTCATTCTCGGTATTGACAATTTGACAACATGTAATTTGTTTCATTGCACTTATTTGATAAGTCTCGGTTGGGATTTTTCATTGATTAGGGTTTTCTACTTTTTTCTATGTTATTTTGTTTCATTGGACTTATTTGATTTCATAGATATTACTTTGTGTTTGATTTGTGGTAACTGGAATGTGGTATCCGAGATCTAGGGTTTTTTAAATCTGGTAACTAGTATTCATGGTAAATGGTATCCCGGATATTACTTTGTGTTTGATTCTTGGTTTAGTCGTAATAAACTGGTATCCATGATTTAGGAAATAGATTCAGGGGTTTTTTTAAGGTTTTTGTCAGCTTTATAGATTCATACTATATAGTGCATGTACATTTCAATTTTCGTAGTCTATTCTTTGGAAACATTGCAAATTGGTATTTTCCAATAATCAAAATTAATAGTGTATATTACTCATTACTCAGAGCATATTAAAATCCTCATTTCTTTGATGATTGATTATGCTAGTTGATTTCTTAAATTCTTTAATCTATAATGAATACAACTGGTTGTGAATATATCATCATTAATCTATAATGTGTGTCACGACTATGTTGTAGAAAAGCATTAATAGTCTTATATATATATATACACCTTCAAGGAGTAATCTTAAATAAGTTTTTGCTTATGATTGTTTGGTAATCTGTTATTTGTGTACTGTCATTCCATGAATTTGGTTGTGTTTTTGGGACTGTTGGTATGATTTAAATTTAATTTAGTTGGGGTTGTATAACCTTTTTTGGAATGTTGGTATGATTTAATTACATTTGAGGCTGTTTGGGAATGTAGGTCCAGTTTGTGTTTTTTGGACGGTTTTTGTGGGGAAGTTTTGAATGACTAACCTGAACATGTGGGGTTGTTTTAGTGATTGTAAATCATTAAAACAGCCCTAAGTTGAGTTAATATTTTTGTATTGTGCTTTTGGGGTTGTCTTAACCGTACTATTTTGTTTGTTTGTTGTGTTCTAGTTCTTAAATCATGAATATATAAGACATAAGCACTGCACTCCTACATCCACAGCTGCATCTTGTCCTGGCATTCCAGAACTAGAACAATCTATTGATATCCCCAGTCCCATATTTGAAGAGTCTAGCGGACCAATAAACTCTTTGATAGGCTCTCCTAGTGCCTTCTGTTCTAACCCTCGCCCTTCACCTGGTAGTAGAAATCCTAAGAATAAGTCTGAGGTATGGACCCACTTTACAAGAATGCTCGATTGTGATCCCAAAGAGTCTATAGCGACTTGTAACCAATGTGGAAGGTAATGAAGATGCCATCCTAAAAGGCAAGACACTTTGGCCAGGAAAGCACACATACAAGTTTGCCCCAAAAACCGTAAAAGTAAGTTCGACAAGAGTCAAACATTCTTGATTCCAGAAGTAATGAGTGAAAGAGGGGAATGAGAGAAGAGCATAGGGATGACCAAGTACAATGAGAAAAAAATCTGGGCTGCCCTTGCTAGGATGGTGATAGTGGATGAGTTACCCTTTAGGGTTGTTGAGGGAGAAGAGTTTCGGGAATACACTAAATTCCTTGATACTAGGTTTCCTATTTCTTCTCGATTTATCGTAATGCGTGACTGTATGAGGCTATTCTTGAGAGAGAATGATAGCTTGAAGAAAATGTTTTTAACCACCAAACAAAGAGTGTGCCTAACCACCGACACTTGGACTTCTATCCAAAATATTAATTACATGTGTGTGTGACTGCTCACTTTATTAATAGTAGTTGGAAGTTGCATAATTGGATCATTTCATTTGTTCGGATTAGTAACCACAAGGGGCAACGATTGGGAGGGAGTTGGATGAGTGTATGTTTGATTGGAACATTGACAAAATCCTCACAATTACGGTGGACAATGCTACCTCTAACGACTCCGCTATTGATTGGTTGAGAACAAGAGAAATAAGAAGTGAGGATTGTGTTGCAGATCATGAGTTTATTCACATGAAGTGTACGACACATATCTTAAACCTTGTTGTGAGTGAATGTTTGAAAGATGTTGATGACTCGATCATAAGAGTCTAGAATTTGATTAAGTATGTGAAGTCTTGTCCCATAAGACTTGCCACTTTCAAGTCTTGTGTTGATAGGTCAAAAGTTTCATGTTCTAGTTTCTTGGGTCTTGACATACTTACTAGACGGAACTCGACTTTTCTTATGTTGGACGTGGCTGAAAATTATAAAAAAACCTTCCAATTTTTGCTTGATGAGGATCCCTATTCACGAGTTTATTTAACTGAGTATAGGCATGGCAAAAAGGGTCTAGGAGCTCCTGGGGCTGATGATTGGGAGATATAAGAAACTTTTCAAAGTTTCTTCATGTATTTTATAATGTCACATTGCGTATTTCTGGTACACTATATGTCATATCAAATTTGTATTTCCAAGAGCTTATTAATATTCACAAAAACTTCTTTTTTTTTAAAATAGTAATCAATGCTTGAGTTCAACGACTTTGAAAATGAAGACAAAGTATAATAAATATTGGGGTGATCTTGCAAAAATAAATCGGTTGTTTATTGTTGCCATTCTTGATCCACAGTACAAATTGATTATTCAAGCATATTGGCTCAACAAAACATTGGGCAATGAGAGAGGTGATTAATTTGTTGCACTCCTTAAGAGAGATATGAAATATTTGTATGAACAATATGTAGATTTTGGTGGTGGGCGCGTAACTGGGTCTAAGTCAACTCGGAGTGGTGAATGTAGTTTATCAATGTGGAGTAGTAGTAGTACTTGTACAATTGATGATCCCTTGGACTTTTTGATAAACTACCATAAAGAGCAGAAATCAGCATCTTTGATGGATTGTAAGTTGGAGCTAGCGCGGTATTTGTTAAAGGAAGTTGAGATTACATTGAAGAATTTTGAAATTTTAATGTGGTGGAAAGTCAACTCTACCAAATATCCAGTTCCTGCTCTAATGACAAGAGATATCTTGGTCATTCTAATCACCACCGCTGCATCTGAGTCGGCTTTTAGCACAAGAGGCCGTGTCCTGGATCCATTTAGGAGTTCTTTGGCACCTAGAACTGTAGAGGCTCCTAAAACTGGTTGAAGTCCACTCCTATATGCTTGAGTCAAAATTATTCGAATACCATTAATGATGCAGAGAGTTATAAGTTAGACTCAGGTAATGTATTTAGGGATTTTTTTAAGTTGTTATAAATGTTGATTTTGACATTTTTTTATACTAACCTCCTATACTTTAACATCTTAATGTAGAATTAACCACTTGTTTGGCCATCTTACTTCGTGAAGATGATTGACAATTTGACAAATTGAGGATTGAGCTACTATCCAACAATCTTTTAATTTCTTTTATATATGAATCTATCTTTGGAGTTGTTTTCCTTACTAATATTTTCATATTTGTTTTTCAGGCACAACTTGAAAGTTTGAACATTTGGAAATTTGTAACTTTTACTTTATTTTTGTTGGGAACATTTGTTGGGCATTTAAAGTTTGTAATTAAATTTATTTTGGTGCATTTGGAAGTTTGCAATTTGTTGTTGTTGCCTTGTTGGGAACATTTAATTTGGTTTGCAAATGTTGGATTTCTTTTTATTTTTTATTTTTCACAGCATGTTACCATGCTACTTGTTTTTAGTTAGTTGTATTTTTTGATATAACCAAAAATGAATTATTTAGTTTAGATTGTAATTTTTGAAAAAATTAAAATTTGGAAGCCCACATAAAGTTTTATTTTTTATTTTTATTTTTATTTTAAAGTGGGCTAAATATGAAGTTAAAAAAGATAAAAAAAAAAAAGTCCAAAATCCGACTCTGCTCCGGCAAGTCAGAGTCGGAGTCAAAGTGGAGGTATTGCATCTCGGAGTCGGAATTGGAGGTTGGCCATTCTGACTCTGATTCGGTCAGTGCTCAACCCTACATTCGACTTTTAAACCTCTAGGAACTCTTATTAACACCATTGTATTCAATGAATCTTGAATCAATTTAAGAATAGGCTTCACCAATATCATAGTTAAAGTCGCAAAAAAATTGCTTTGGGCAATAAATGAACTATGTGATATCTTATCAACCAGTTAGCGATATATCCCATTTGTCACTTACTCAATCTTTTCTTATTCTTCAATCCACTATAGGAGATAAAAGAAATTTGGGAGAAATTATTTTAGCCTAAAACCTATAATGTTTATGGTTTAAAACCTATCTTGCATCATTGCAACCATAAGCAAGATTTTTGTTAGACTTAATTAAGTCTTACCTATTCATTCAGACTTTGCAACATTTATCATACATACATTCATGGTGCTTGATATTACATTACTCTTAACGGGTGTTCAAAAGTTCATATATCTGCAATGACCTACCTTTCCTTGCGAGAGAGAAAGAAAAGTTGAGTAAGATTACCAATGTTAATGCCACAAAGCGGTGCACTGAATTTTTTTTTAAATCATTATGCAGTCAAGAATGTCTTCAACACTTTTGCATATTTAGATTTTAATTCCCCATTAACTAGACATACTGAAACGTTTTAGAGAGTATCTAGTTATCTGTAAGTTAAGTTAAGTTGTTTTAAAATTAAAATACCCAACCTCAAATAAGGGAGCAATTAATTTTTGCGTTATAAAAAAATCACAACTTCTGTTATTACCAACAAGATTCTCAAAGAAAAAATGGTTGTTTAGTTTTATGTGTCAGTTAATCCCTTCAACTTTTATAAAAATTATAGTATATGCATCACACGCACATCTACAATTTATAAAAAGTTTTTATGAAAATGATGGTCTAAAGTTATCTCAAACTTATAAAGGATTTTCCTTTGTTTCCAACTGTTACTCATGGAGGAGATTATTGTGCCAATTAAGTCACGTATCTAATCTTTAGGCTTTATTATCGGTTATCTCAAAGTTAATATCATATGCATATTTAATTACACACATCTAAAAGGGTTTTTGCATTAATTTAAGTTAAAATAAAAATAATTAACATACGTTGTGGATCGAAAATTCCCCAAGTTATGAATGGGGCCAAAAATTTGTTTAAAAATAGACCGAAGACAATCCGAGTCCAAGCCCCTTTTTGTAGCCCACAACCTGAATGCATTTAACACAAACAATGACCCACAGTTGATCTTCCTCCTCCAGTTATTGTTACTATTCATGTAACAGATGAAAAATATTTCAGGGCACTGTAGATTGCAATGCGGCAGCCATTAATGGAAATTCCGCAAATTAGTAGCAGCAGAGCAGTGCTATGGTGGTGCTACCAGAAGCGGCGCAGCGTGCAGCCCTACACCATGGCAGCGTTACACAGGCGCTGCCGCTGCGCACCAATGCAGCACCATGGGCCGAGCAGCGCCATGGGAGACGATCCAACTGGTGCACGCAATGCCATGCGCAGCGCAGCACCTAGTTAGTGCCCCCACGTTGCAGTGCTTGGTGCAATCACTTGTGTGCGCGCGGCAGCTGCAGTGCACGCAACTCCTTGTGCAGCACTGCGTGTGTGACAGTGCTAGTTGCTTCACCACGACGCACCACCCTGGTTTGAAAGACCCAGCCACGTCTGGTCTTAGCACCGATTTCTGTAGTACAAAAAAAACCAGGGTAGCGGTACAGCACTGAGAATGGAAGCGAAACACGGCCAAATGGGGGTGCGCATAATGCCATCTTTAGCACAACACCAGTGGGCACAGCGCCATGGGCGGCGCAACACTTGGTAACTGTTGAACTTTAACAACACAGCAGCAAAGCACCCAGATGCTCGCTGTGCCACCTATATCGTGCAACACAGGCCAGGCGGGCGCGACAATTTCGGTGTGTTCAGCAGCCTTAGGCGTGAGCAACACCATGGTGCTCGGTTGTATAGTCTCAGGTTGGTCCGCGCTACTTCGCAGAGAGAAAAAAAGAACGCCCTGGGCCCCACCGAGGTGCTTCCAGCACTCAGAACATTCTTATTGACTTGACTAAATTTATTTTTAAAATTTATTTAATATCACAATTTTTTACATTTGTCTATTTCATTTAAATTCAACCTCTATATTAGATTATCTATTCACTTTCTATATAATAATAAAAATATTATTAATTTAATTTTTTTATTTAATTTTTTTTATCACATTTTATATCTCTACCAATTAAATGTTAATAATAATTATATTCTAATTAAATTAATATTAAAAAAATCATATTTTCAAAAGTCATTTAATATTAATAAAAAAAATTTTTGATTAAACTCATTTAAAATTCTATCTAAATTTTTTAATTACAAACCAAATAATATTTTTACTTGGAGTAAGAAATAATATTTTAATATTTATTTGAAGTGAGAAATTAGTATTTTAATATTTGGTGAATCAATTGTAGTTCTCCATATTTGACCAATAATTGTAACAAAAATTTAAATTATTTTAAATTTGTCCAATTCAATATGGGATGCTTTTGACATAAATTATACAAATTTTAACTAATCTTCTCATTCGGCCAAGACAATGAGAATGCTCTAAGGTGAACACAGTGCCTCCATGTGAAGTTGTTGTCTACTGTCGCCCTACATCGACGTGCACAACACATCTCGGATGGCCGTGGTTACAGAGAATTTTTTTTTTTTTTCATCACATGCGAAAATATTTCCACAAAAGAAAAAGCATCTTGATTTAAATTTGAGAGAACCGACGGATGAATCTATAGTTTTAGGTTTCGTTTGGTTACTTAACTCCTCTTAACTCATCATTACAATTTTTTTAAATTTTAACACAAAATATAATAAACAATTCAACTTTTTCAAATCCCAAAATAATAATAACATTAAAAAATAATATTCTAATAATATTTTATCATCTCAATTCAACTCAACTCAACTCACTTCAACATCCAAACACAACCTTATTAGTCAGTTTCGGAGCGTTTTTCTTTTTATCGAGACCGATTGAATGCATTTATGTATTTTTAAATATTATATATATAATATATTATTTTATATAATAAATTTATAAATTAATTATGTTATTTTTATTTAATAGATCGTTATTAATTATATATACAATAAAATTATTTAATATTTATTAATATATATAAAATATTATATAAAATATTTAATTTTAGTTTTATTAATTTAATAAATTTTTTTATTTCATTGATCAAATTGAACGGAATGGAACGATGGGACTGATAGTTAATTGTTCAATCTAGCAAAAATAATGGATTAAAATTTTGGTGAATGGCCCCAGGATCGAACTGATTACACCACTACCACTAATACCAATGTTAGAAATTTTAAATCAATATATAGCGGAAGTGTTTAATTCGAGTGGTAAATGTTGAATCTGATATGGTTGTTCAATATATTTGTTCATGGTTGTTGCTCGTGTCAGTTCATACTTGTCAGCAGTGGAATGTGTGATGCGGTTATTACAAGAAAGTTATTTATTTACGATAAGTTAATTTTAATAAAATAATTATTTATAATTAAAATTAATTACGAACAATTTTTTGATTGTAATATATTAATCGTAAAAGTTTATTTTTCTGTGGGTAGAAATCAGGATAAAAAAAAACAAAAAAACATTCTACGTCGTGACTGCTTCCTAAAGAACTCTGCTTGGGCATCGACCGACGCACTCAACAACCGGCAGTATGACATCCAAGGCTCCAAGCAATCAAATCGCACAAACCCATCATTACAACGTGATGGATCCCGGAAAAATAGCCGATCAGAGTGTAAAGAACAAGGGTTGGTGGGGGAGGAGTGAAGGGGAGAAAATGGCTTCACTCGAGCCTTGAGGTCACTATCTTACCAACTCCCAGTCGCTTTCTCCACACGATAGTAGAGTTTACTTCATTCTTTCTTTCTTTATTGGTGGCTGAATCATTATCCTTAAGGATGAGGCTGAGTGGCTGGGCGGTCATGGTCAACATAGTTGGCCCGGTAGGTAAGCGACGCAACCCCGCACTTAAACCTTTTGGGTGTTTCTTCTTATCTTAAGCCGTGACAACCAAATCTGAATCCCTTGAAAACAAAACAAAGGGTCCTCCACTCCAGCGGCCACCTCTAAGTCATAATATCATATTCCTCTTCCTTTTTACTGGTATGTCTTCTCCTCCTAGTTTTCTTTAATTTTATTCTTCAATGCACGACCCGTTTCATTTTTTGTTTTGATCCTTTCTCTTCTTCTTGAAAATGAGAATCCCTGAACTTCTTAGCGGGGAAATATGCAAGGGAGAATTTGAAGTTAATCTGTTTCTTGTTCTGAGCCTTGAATGGGTTCTGACCTGCCGAAAGAAGATGAGTGCGCAAGAAGAGATGTGCTGTAAATTAGTTAGAAGTCGCAGCACACCTTACGAATATTTTTCTTTTTTGGTATTCAGCGTTTAGTGTGCGGCGACTTCCGACTGCTACGCATATTTTTTCGCGCAAGAAACCATTAATGACGTGAAAATAAAACCATCCTTAATTTGCTTTCTCTAGATATGCTAATCAAGCCTCTATAAGTTTACAATCCGGATTCCGGAGGACAATTATTTCTCAGACCCATCAGATGACACTAGGCAACTCTGGCAGGTCAAGGACAATATTGAATCGAAAGACAGCTTTTTGGAAACACAACTACCAACAAATTTTTGATTTTTGCTGCAGTAAACCCTAAAAATGGGTTTCCGCTATTATTTTTCAGTGACTTTAAAAATGGGTCTTTTTACGATTCCCCTTAAAAAGTGTTGGGTCTCTCCACCAACAAATCCATCTATTTAATGCTCTGGTGTTTTTCCCAATACTCGTGTAGGTGTGGGTTGGTTATTCTCTTCCTGGGTCCCACGAGAACCGTCGTAGGTTAGCCAAAGCCAGAAAATGATCATCAACGTTAAGGAGTCCACGATGGTGCGGCCAAGTGGTGAGACCCCCCGGCACGCGCTGTGGAACGCGAACGTCGACCTGGTAGTGCCGCGCTTCCACACCCCGAGCGTCTACTTCTACATTCCAACTGCGGGTGCATCCAACTTCTTCGACGCAGGGGTGCTCAAGGAGGGGCTCAGCAAGGCCCTTGTCCCCTTCTACCCCATGGCCGGCCGACTCAGAAGAGACGAAGATGGTAGGATCGAGATTGATTGTAACGCCGAGGGTGTGCTCTTCGTGGAGGCCGAAACTACCTCCGTCGTCGCTGATTTCGGCGATTTTGCGCCGACGTTGGAGCTTCGGCAGCTCATTCCGACGGTGGATTATTCCAAAGGGATTGAGTCTTATCCCCTCTTGGTCTTGCAGGTATGCAAGATTTTGTCTCTGTTGTGTTTTTTTTTTTTTTGTTACTTTTACTGCTGTCGGATACAATTTTGGCGCTCTATTATTCTGTCAATGGTGTGTGACGTGTACAGCTATTGATAGAAAAGCGCTTGTTGCAAGCGCCGTACAAACGGGTGACGTGGCATCAAACCTTTTGTTCGGTTCAAAACTTCAAATCTAAAACCCGTGTCTTCTCCCCCTATTCTTCAGCTCACATTTTCCGTTTCCCTCCCCACGAAGCTCCCTTCCTCGACGCGTCGGGACAACTGCTGCTCCTTTTCAATGGTGTCCTGTAAAGGCTCAAACCAACCAAGAAACAACGACTTCATATATGGAAAATTCGGGGCCAGCTTCTTCGCGCACATGTCCATCAAAAGCTCCTTATACTCCTTTGCCACTCGTTCCCACGCCTCTGTCTCAATCTTCACCTGCCTCCTCCTTAGAACTCGCATAGCTTCTGGGACAAAACCCACTAATTCCAAAACTTGGCCTCCACATAAAGTCCTTATGTGAAAAAACTCGTCAGGTCGATGATAACCAACCCATTTCCGAAAACCCATTATCCCAGCAAGCATTAAGCTCAGAGGGCCTAAATCTAAATTCTGCAGGGAAGACTGGGTCCTGGGTACGACCCAGAAAGCTATGAACCCGTATGAGGTAGTGGGAATTGAGGACAAAACTCTGGGACTTTGAAATAGCTAGTTCGGTAATATTGCTCCACATGCCAGTGGAAATCTTTGAAGTGCTTAAGAGGAAAATTTGTTTCTTTACAAAAGGGAAGAAGAGTATCGATTTTGCTGCAGAGATTTGTAGAGACTATAGGGGTTTAACTACTTAAGATCAATTTGAATCAAAATTTGACGACAATGAAATTGATGGGATGGAGTGGGACTGGGATGCGATTGTGATTAGAGTAAATGGGTCGTAAAAGAAGGAAAACACCAGCCGAAGACGAGACCGAGGTCGAGCACGAGGGAATCCAAAAAGAGTTTTGTTCTGTTTTTTTTTTTTTTTTTAAATATCAACTGACGTCAGCCGTTTACTCACCGTTTACATTCGGCGATTGTACCTAGCAGAAGTGCTATTGATAACTTTGGGGATGCCTATGATGTGAAAGTGCAGCAGTACAAAACATTTCCTTTTCTTGCAACGCTACTCTATATCAGGGGTATTAAGTGATGGGTTTTGCTATATAATATTTATCACACTCTATATTTTATATTTTTTTAAAATTTTGAAATTTTAAAATTTTAAATTTGTTTTAAATTTATTCCTTTTAAATTATTTCAAATTTTTTATTCATTATTCATATAATAAATATTTGATAAAAGAAAAAAAAATAATAAAAATAATATAGAGTGTGAAGTGTTAGAAAGTTGTGAAGATTTATTATTAAGTGATTGTCACACCGACCATATTGCAAGTGATATTAGTCTTTACATAGCTATGCGGGTAGTTTATTTTTTTCTTGTTTATTCAGAAAGAAAGATCGAGTTAATGTGCACCATTGGTGGTTGAGTCCAATGACAAGTACCGGTGGGCTGTAAAAAGTGGGGGTGAGATACTTGGAATTTTGGAAATAGAGGCTTGTGATTTGTGAAGAAGGCATGCCTTAGGAAATCCAGAAAGTATCCATGGAAACACCCTATATTTCTGCACGAGTTTCGACCATCTTGGTTTCCACATTCATGATGTAATTTTGTTGGGTAAAACCTTAGGGTTGCTCAAGTGGTAAAAGGCATTGGGTTTGGGAGTATGCTCCCCCAGGTCTAAGGCTCAATTCCTCTTAGGTGCAAACAATCTCTAGGGGCTATCGAACTGGGGGATTTTTTCCTTGAATTACACAAGGTGCATTTGCGGGAAACTCATTGCTAAGGGTCTATGCACTCCCAAAATTAGTTAGAACGTTGTTCCTGGACACCCGGTGCCAATAAAAAAAAAAAGAAATTTTGTTGGGTAAAAAATAAAGCTGAAATCAGAGTTGTGGGGACATAATATAACTATGAGACGTCTTCCTGGTCAGCCAGCCTAAAAGGTGCAAACGCAAATATAATCCACCCCAAGTAGCTTGTCTTTACACTCTAAAAGGTGCAAACGCAAATAAAGCACAATCTAAAGCTAGGAAAAAAGAATTGTCTGTATGTTTGGTAGTAATCATCGTGGTATATTTGGTTAACTTGAAACACATCATCCTTGCTTACATGGATTCTTGAGTTGATTTGTTCTTGTTGATGTCTTTATTTCCCATTGTTTGACGCTCTTTTTATGAAAAACTATTTGATATCAAGAACAGGGGTTGAAAATCATTGAACCCACCACAAAACATCTGTGAGAGGTATTGTTGTAACAGAAGGTTAGGAATTGTGTATAGTTGGACCCATTATGTTGACAACAGGGAAAGATTGTGGTGTTCTGGGTCTTCCTCTCTGTTGGGGAGAAGAGGGATCTCACTGGTGGTTTTGTTTTTGAGAAGTGGGGTGGGGAGGATACTGTATAATATCACTTCAGAAACTGCCTTGCCTTGTCCTGCTTCATTCATTTCAGGGCAGAATGAATCTAAAAGTAAGGATCTCTTAAGAAGAAACAGGGAAGTAAAAGCAGTCTTTTCACAATTTTGACAACTAAAATTCGCATGCATTGCAAATAATCCCTCTAGTCTGGTAGAAAGCTTTCAAATTAAATTTGTTTAGTTTATACCAGTTGTGAACTGGATCTTACTGTGAAGTAGGGCATTGGTCATGATTTTTCGAATTATGTGTTTATGTCTCATTGGTTGAACATAGAAAAAAGTAAGTATTATGAAATATTTTAGATAAACCATTCTCTAATGACATTTAGGCCATTTGAAAAGCTTAAACCAAGTTTCACAAAAAGTATAGAACAGTCCTGTCTTAACTCAACTGGCATGATCTGCTTTAGTGGAGTAATTGTTGAGAAGTTGAGCTTACCAACTCTATGCTTTGAATCTCTCCGTGCAGGTAACATATTTTAAGTGTGGTGGGGTCTCGCTTGGTGTTGGTATGCAGCACCATGTCGCGGATGGATTTTCTGGTCTCCACTTTGTGAACACATGGTCAGATATGGCTCGGGGTCTTGATCTTACCGTTCCACCATTCATTGACCGGACCCTACTCCGTGCCCGGGACCCTCCTCAACATGCATTCCAGCACATTGAATACCAGCCTCCTCCTCCAATGAAATTGCCTGTTCAACCCACAAAACCAGGTAATGATAGTGCATTGGTATCAATTTTCAAAATAACTCGGGACCAACTGAACAAGCTCAAAGCCAAGTCCAAAGAAGATGGCAACACAATCAACTACAGCTCATATGAGATGTTGTCAGGTCATGTGTGGAGATGCACGTGCAAGGCACGTGCACTTCCCGATGATCAAGAGACCAAATTGTACATTGCAACTGATGGTCGGTCCAGATTGAATCCCCCACTCCCTACTGGTTACTTTGGCAACGTGATCTTCACCGCCACTCCAATGGCTTTAGCAGGCGATCTCCAATCTAAACCAACATGGTATGCTGCTAGCAGGATTCACGATGCATTGGCACGGATGGACGATGATTATTTGAGATCGGCCCTTGACTATCTGGAGCTTCAGCCTGATCTATCTCGCCTTGTTCGTGGGGCTCATACTTTTAGATGTCCAAATCTTGGTATAACTAGTTGGAGCAGGCTGCCAATCCATGATGCTGATTTTGGATGGGGTAGGCCAATATTCATGGGACCTGGCGGGATACCATACGAGGGGTTATCATTTATGTTACCAAGCCCAACTAATGATGGTAGCTTGTCAGTAGCCATCGCACTGCAACCTGAACATATGAAAGTGTTTCAGGAGTTATTCTATCAAATTTGAGGGAACGAAACGCATGAGGAACTCATCCAAGCCGAATTCTGGCGTTCTTCGGTTTACCAAAATTTTTCCTCAGGTGTTTTTTTAAAAAAAAAAAAAAAAAAAATTTCCCTAATGCTTTTTCCATTCATAATTTGTTGTCAGTGAGACTTATTAAGCTGAAATCTGATGTTTTTAAGCTGAAATGGTCTTTGACACAAATGCATTCTTATCACATATTGAATTTACAGGAAACAGTGTTCATATAATAAATTTAGATCACACAATGTTATTTGCGGCCTTGTGGGGGTGTTGATGACAAAGCAATATGGTTTTAGCACCAACTTGCACACAAGTAGGTTTTTCTGGCGAATCTTGTGAAGTTGGTTCAGTGACTGAAATCGTAGTTTCATTTGATTTTAGACCATTTAGCTCTCTGGTTGTTGAATGCAAAATCTTTGATGTTCTATACCAGAGTAAGATGTAAACGAAAACAAAGTATACGAGAGAGAGAGAGAGAGAGAGAGAGAGAGAGCTATCATTCATCTTACTAGTTTACAAGAAAATATTTGAAAGTCACATGCCTAGTATAATCAACCAGCATCAATAGCTACCACACACAGTGCAATAATGCTCACAGGGAGACCAAAATCTGACACGCCAAACACAACAGGAAAATCTTGTTTCAGTTTTTTTTTTTTAATGGGGTTGTAATGAAAGAAGGGTAGAATTCATGGATATCTAGAGCAATCGGAAGGGATAAACAAAAATAAAAACGAAGCCTTCTGTGGCTACAAAGATTGAGATGAAAAATGGGGATGTTGCTAACAGTGATGCCGCATTTTTATCCTCAGGGTGTGGCCGATGAACAATATTAGCACCACCGTAGGCTCCCTTCCCTCTCTGCGACTTCCTCGAATCTTGTGTTTCTCCATTGTAAAGACCTGCGGTTCCATTAACTGCATCAAGTCTTGTTGTAGAAGAAAATAAGGTATGGAATATATGTGTTAATTGTCTACACTAAACACGAAATGTACATTTGAATTGTTTGTACCTCAAATAAGAACGATACTTACCATGAAAAACTACTTCTTGTTCTTTTCTAAGGCGTTTTGAGATTAACTTCTGAGAGCCCTCATTTTCTAACTGGAGAGAGTTTCTGAGAGCCGAGCTTGACAGAATTTGATGAGTGCACATGATCAACACCAGGCATGCAAAAGCTCTTAACTTCATTTTGCTTGACAAAGCAAGCTGCTCCCTTGACTTCTTCGTTAGAAATTGTTTCTTCACTCTCTGTTTCAGTTTTCTCTTTCAAATTCTCTCGTTGGTTTTAATTACGTTTCATCAAATTATGCTGGAATTTATATTAAGTTTTGACAAATTACTAAAGAAGCGAAACAGGATGGCCAGACATGTATGAAATCAAACCTCTTTCTTTTTTACATCAAATAAGAACACGAAAATCAATATTCTAAAGCCGTTGTTTGAGATATGTTCTTTGTCCTAACTTTTGGGCAGAATAAGTCTCACTTTTTCAGCCCCAAATTTAGCTGGGGGGAAATTGCATAAATGACTGATGACAGAACAAGGCCACCAGGAATCAAATCTAAAACAATAGTAATCTTTCTTAATTGAACTGTTTAATCAAATTCACAGCTCGTGAAGGAATTGGATGCTTCATCTTTTCTCTGTCACGACAGATTCAAGTATAAAACATGGTAATAACTATCAAGTTTAATTTGGTCATCAAGCCTAGGTAGGTCTGTGCTTGGACTCCTTTCTCCTCAACAAATAAAAGAATAAGTAAAATAATTTTTTTCATTTTAGATGTACACCAATAAGATAGGCCAATACCCTTCGCTTTCAGGATATAGACCCTTTAATTAAAGCTTGGTCTACACCAAGATGAAGTGGTAATTACGAAACATAACTTCCCTCATGATTCCACCAGCAACTTTGTGATGCAAACTCATCCTCCGATGACATGATTTCCTAATGCTGACTCCACATTAGAATAAAATGACGTGAACTCACTGCTGCATAAGTGGATGATGACAGCCATGCATGAGTGACTCCACCCCCAAAACTATCAAAGGATGTTTTTTTACATTTGAGGATAAGATACACGAACCTAGTTGATGCATGATTCACATGGAACTCCGAAGACTATTATCTCTCTTTCTGTGTTTTGGTTTTGGTCGGTCAAAAGTGTGTGGTGTAAGGCTTTCACGTAGAATTTCTCTTACATCAATTATTATAAAAAAGTTATTTGCATTTTAATTCCTTTTTACAAGTGGTATAACTTTTTTTTTTTTCTTTTCAAGTTAAAAGACTTTTTCTCACACGCTCTTTGCTTTGACAACCAGCAAAGTATCTTAAAATCCTAAACTTGATGGGTTCAAAAACGATTCCTTGGCAATCTAAAATCCTGCGTATTCTTGATTTGCAAGCAAAAAGAATACCATTACCATCCATGGGCAAAATCAATGTGCTTTTGGTTGGTAACAGGAGCAGCAGAAGCTAGCCCTTGGTTTGGTACGCTTTTGTGTTGATCACTACTGAAGGCCCAGTTTATTCAATAGTCTGTGGCCCAGCTCAAGCATGAAATATGAAACAGGCCCAAATACACGTTGCAGGCTTGACTTTGAGATTTCACCCGTAGGCTTGTTGTGGAACCTTGCAGAATGTGGTAGAAACATCTATAATTTGCAGCCCACGTGAACTTTCCCTCGGAGTCGGAACAATCCACAACCCTCTGGTTTGTCCGTTTTTCTTCTTCTACCTTCTCTTTCCGTTCCACTCTGGAATTTTCTCCACGTCTCTCTCTACCCTTATATAAACTACTACCATTCGCCATGTATCGTCAAATTCGAACCTTACAAAACTACGTCTCAGTGAGCAAAGCATTCAAATACAAGCAAGCTCAAGAAAATCAAGAACCATAGTCTTGTTAAGCTCTCTGCTTCTCGATCCCGTTTTCTTCAGGAACCAACCTATTCAACTCATTCTCTTACTGAAAATTTCACAATGGCATCCAAGAATGTAGGAAAGGCCATTGGCATTGACCTTGGCACGACGTATAGCTGTGTCGCCGTTTGGCAAAATGACCGCGTGGAGATCATAGCAAATGACCAAGGCAATAGAACAACTCCCTCCTACGTTGCTTTTACAGATACCGAGCGGCTCATTGGGGATGCGGCCAAGAACCAGGTCGCCATGAACCCGCAGAACACGGTCTTCGATGCCAAGCGCCTCATTGGTCGACGGTTTTCCGACCCTACCGTCCAGAGCGACATGAAGCACTGGCCTTTCAAGGTTGTCGCAGGACCCGGAGACAAGCCGATGATAGTGGTGCAGCATAAAGGCGAAGAGAAGCAATTCGCGCCCGAAGAAATTTCTTCTATGGTGTTGATCAAGATGAGGGAGATTGCCGAGGCTTATCTGGGTCACGCAGTGAATAACGCCGTGATCACGGTCCCTGCCTACTTCAACGATTCGCAGAGGCAGGCCACCAAGGACGCTGGAGCTATTGCGGGACTCAATGTGATAAGGATTATCAATGAGCCAACTGCCGCGGCCATTGCTTATGGACTTGACAAGAAGGGGTCGAGGTCCGGGGAAAAGAATGTGCTTATTTTCGATCTCGGTGGTGGGACATTCGATGTTTCACTCCTGTCAATCGAGGAAGGGATATTTGAGGTTAAGGCCACTGCTGGTGATACCCATCTTGGTGGTGAGGACTTCGATAACAGGCTAGTGAATCACTTTGCGGCAGAGTTCAAGAGGAAGCACAAGAAAGATATTAGTGGCAATGCGAGAGCTTTGAGGCGGTTGAGGACTGCATGTGAGAGGGCGAAGAGGACTCTTTCTTCGACCACTCAGACGACTATTGAGATTGATTCGCTCTATGAAGGCATTGATTTCTATGCTACAATTACAAGGGCGAGATTTGAAGAACTAAACATGGATCTATTCAGGAAGTGTATGGAACCAGTGGAGAAATGTTTTCGAGACGCGAAGATTGACAAGAGTCAGGTTAACGAGATTGTTCTCGTTGGTGGGTCCACGAGGATTCCCAAAGTCCAGCAGCTTCTGCAGGATTTCTTTAATGGCAAGGAACTCTGCAAGAGCATAAACCCGGATGAAGCTGTCGCTTATGGGGCTGCTGTGCAAGCCGCAATTTTGAGCGGGGAAGGGAATGAGAAGGTCCAAGACTTACTCTTGCTTGATGTCACCCCTCTCAGCCTTGGTATCGAGACTGCTGGTGGCGTTATGACGGTCTTGATTCCGAGGAACACAACAATTCCCACTAAGAAGGAGCAAATTTTCTCGACTTATTCAGACAATCAGCCAGGAGTGCTGATCCAGGTGTATGAAGGTGAGAGGGCTAAAACCAAGGACAACAACCTTCTCGGGAAATTCGAGCTAACGGGCATTCCTCCCGCTCCAAGAGGCGTTCCTCAAATCAATGTGTGCTTCGACATTGATGCCAATGGTATACTAAATGTGTCGGCCGAGGACAAGACTGCCGGAGTAAAGAACAAGATTACCATCACCAACGACAAGGGAAGGTTGAGCAAGGAAGAGATTGAGAGATTGGTGCAAGAGGCAGAGAAGTACAAGGCAGAGGACGAGGAGGTGAAGAAGAAGGTGGAGGCTAGGAACTCGCTCGAGAATTACGCATACAACATGAGAAATACTGTGAAGGACGAGAAGTTTGCTGGGAAATTGCATCCAGGGGACAAGCAGAAGATCGAGAAGGCCATTGACGAGACGATTGAGTGGCTGGACGGGAACCAATTGGCTGAAGCCGACGAGTTTGAGGACAAGTTGAAAGAGTTGGAGGGTTTGTGCAATCCAATTGTCGCGAAGATGTATCAGGGTGCTGGTGGGGACGGACCCATGGGTGGTGGTGCCGAGCCTTCATCTGGTAGTTCTGGAGCCGGGCCTAAGATCGAAGAGGTTGACTGAGGCTTCTAAAGCGTCCCATCTGTCGATTCCATTGTCTGTAATCTGGTTTTGTCACTTTGTTTTGGCTTATGCTCGAGTGCTTGGAGGAAATACAATAATGAAAAATAAAAGTAAAAACAGTACTTGTAGATGTAAAGTTGTAATATTTTTAGTAATACTCAATATATTGTGATTTTCTTCGTTACTGCTTCAGTTTCTGTTCTCTGGCTGTATTTTTACCATCAATATTTTCGCTACTTTCATAAGTCCTTTGAATCTATATTTAAGAAATATGATTTAAGATCTTCCATTAAATTTACTTGATCAAAATTCTTGGAAGCTGTTCCAAAAACAGAGATTGGGAATGGGAAGGGGAGCGAATTAAGTGCGCTGTTAATGTGATTATCTCCTTTCGATTTTTTTCTAGGGTTGCTGCCGCATCGTCATTCCCCTATTTCCTCGTTCCTCTCTATATCTGCAGTTACTGAAGAACCCGGCTGCCGCATAGCGAGCGAGATTACGCTTGGGGCGTCACCTCGGCCGAAGTTCTCTCTTCGGTCATCTCTTTAGCCCCAGATCGGCAAAATTAAACGACCTTTCGTCTCCTCGTACGGAGTAGCTCCCCTTAGAACCGTCGTTCCAAGCCAACCAGATCGGCGAGAGTAAAAATCTCATCCTTTCTATATTTTTTGTTTTTGGCAAGATGCTTCCATTTGCTCCGTTTGATATCTAGTTTCAAGCTTATTATTTTTCTTAATATACTAGTTGGTATTGGTTTTTATTTCTTCTTTTCTCAAACGCTTACCCTTTCCTCGTCTCTTACCCTTGTTACTCTACTCCCCTGTCTTGCTGTCAGAAAGCCGTTCCACTTCTCGCTTCTCTGTTTGATACAATCATTTCACACTCTACTGGTTGAGTGTGATGAGAATATAATCAAGTCTAGTTGTTCTGTTTTGGACCTGTTTGAAACAATGTGTACCAGAAGTCGGTTGTGTTATTGCTTGACTTGGTTGTTTACGATCTGTTTGATGCAGATCTGTTTTGAAGAAGCATGGTATTCTGAATGAAGCATGCTCAATTGTTCTGAATACAATCAATACATAGTTTTTATCATCCTCGGTGGTTCATAAAATAGGAAAAAAAATGCAAAAATTATTTAGTAAAAAAATGAGGTTGTAAAAGCAACTTTGCCATATATGTTGGATTACCATAGAAGCTGCAGGCGTAGAAGAAATTATATAGAGGGTGCAAATCTGAGCTAGCATATCACCTTTCTTTATTTTGACACATTGATGGCAATTCATTTGAGTTCATATATCGTGTTCTTTAAAGTTTTTTTGTTTTTTTTAAGAAGACGACGGTTCTCCAAGTTTATTGATAGTCCTCACTTGTAGCGGAGAAAAACCGTAATTACATATAGACACCTGAATGTTACAAATAATCATAAAGGATCAAAACTCAGGCATAAAAAAACTTAAAATATTTAACCAATAGAAAAATATCCTAGGATTACAAATAAATCAACAATAAAGCAAACCTTAGAAAATAAGAAAAACAACTTGCAAGTAAATGTCAGCACACACCAATAAGAAAAATATCAAAGAAAAACAAATGCAATTAAACAAATACCTCACTACGAATTCTCAAATAAGGAATTCCAATTTTGTCCATGCGATGAAAACCTCTCCACTTACTGGGCAACATATCTCTGTTTTTAATCCAGTCCATGTTTAAACCCTCAGCTCCTTGCTTATAGCTAAAAAATCAGCCATAACATTTCCTTTACGAAACACATGACTCACTCTATAATTCATGCTTCCCAAGCAAATCTAAAACTCAACTCAAAAATCCTCAAGATACCAAATATTACAATCTCTCCTCGTAAGCCAGCTAACAAGAATTTGTGAGTCTGTCTCAATATGAGCTCGATAAAAACTAAGTTGACAGCACTTCCTAACCCTTTCCAGCAAACTTCTCATTTTAGCAAAATTGTTAGAACCATGGCCTAAAAACATAGCAAAAGCCGCACGGAAGTTACCACCAGCATCATGAATAACACCCCCAGCTTTTGCTAGCCCTGGGTTATCCAAGCTGCTACCATCCGTATTAACTTTCGCCCAATTCTGTTGTAGCCAAATCCATTTCACCATAGATACCTTCTTAGGTTTAGGTAAAAGTACCGGAATATCCAACCTCTTTAAAATATCAATATCATTGGGAGGAAGCTCACAACGTTCTTTGAAGTTGTACACTACTATAAGTAGTAATCCAAAGAGGTAAAAAAGAGACAAAAAAGTTCCTTGATAGAGTGGCGTACAATCTATGTGGATGTTTCTCCTTATTTGGTGCCATGTTTACATTTTGACTTATTTTGTTTGTATGTATATATTGCAATTTAATTTGTGCTAGTGAATACTCTCTTGGTGCTTACATTTTATCTCAGATGTCCGAAACACACGACCCAGCCAATCCATATGTTCTTCACCATGCTTCTACTCAAAATCCACCCAGCATTCAAGATGATGAGAATGTGAATTGTGGATGATCCACCTCAAGACCCTCCTGGCACTGATGATGATGAGAATGAACTGAATGATGTATCTCAATACCCACCCAGCACGGATGAGGATGATAATGAATTGGATGATGTGTTGCTCGTTGGTGGTTTGCATCTTTCTGTACACCCTGACAATGATGATCCAGTAGTTCTAGAGATTTCGAGCGCTCAGTGTGGAATGTCCACTCGCTCAGGCAAGTGCAGGAGCGCTGATAGTTGGGATATCCAGGATAGAAATAACAGAGTGGCTAGGGCATCTGAAATGACTGATGGCAAAGGCAGCTAGGACCAGGATAAAGTTATATTTGGTGAAGGCTGAGTGGTATAGTGGCAAGGATTGCCGCATAGCTAGATGCGTGAACATTCTTAACGAATTAGACGAATATATTTCTGATGAAAAATATGTTAAAGCCGTGCAAAGCTTCAAGGATGACTAGTGAGTCGTGGCTTTTCTTCGCATACCAAATCACAGGGGGAAAAGCTGGCTTGACATCCTACGGGAGGATTGCTCCAAAAGCTAAATGTGTCACCATCCTTAATGAGTTTAACCCATATCTTCCTCCTGAAAAGTACCTTAAGGCCATTCAAAGCTTCAAGGAGAAGAGGCAGTGGACCAAGGATTTTCTCAACATGCCAGTCCCAAATAAGAGGAGATCCTGGTTGGACACGCTGTAGAGCGGTGTTTTTCCAATGGAACCATAATATATGTTTGGGTGCTGTGTCGTTTATTTAACTCTATCTGTGTTGTAGTTGTGTCTAGAACAAAGCGGTCATGTTTTGGAACTGCTAACGCTGTTTTTGTCAGGGTATGGCGCAAATAATATGTAATCAAATGATTTTTTTTTTTTTTGTAAAAAGATAGCTGAATTTCAAGCTTAAAAACTAAAATATAATCTGTAGTTTGGAATATTTTGCTCTTTATGTTTTCAGCTTTGATAATTTTAATAATTCCATTAGCACACTGTTGTTAAATTATCGAAAGTGTATAAATGAAAAAACAAGAATATTATATATAGATAAAAGAATAAGAGTAACATGCTTGGAAATCAATGGAGTTTCTGAGCTGTTTCGTCCCTGGAAACTGCTCAGGGGAGAAGAAAGGCAACAGCAGTCGTCACATTCTTAATGCTTATACACAACTGCTTAATCTTGGCTGATGCTCCCAGAATAGTTTCTTTTGGCGTGCCTACTTACATAGTTTCTTATGAACTGCTTGAATATATATATTGTAACTTGTACCTTTTCTTCTTTTCTTTAAAATTTGCTCTCCCAGTTAATGGGATTCTGTCTTTGTAACTAGGTGTCTAAAAACCGAAAAGATCAGTGATGTTTTCTCCCCATTCTCATTGACAATTGAGATAGTGGTGTCCATTCTGGTCTGGAAGCCACTTTAGGTTCTGGCATGGAAAGAAATAGTGAAGTTAGAACATCTTCGATGACATGACGTGTTCATCAGATTGTTACGAGAAGATGCTTGTTTTCTGATCGAATGTGTTTGACAATTTGATTTTAATGATTACAAGTCAACAACCAATTTGAAAATATGCAGTGGTAAAGAATTGTGCTCTTAATAATTAATTTTTGTAATTGTTTTTCATTTTTCTAGATTTCATTCA
Organism: Juglans regia; assembly: GCF_001411555.2. NCBI lineage: Eukaryota > Viridiplantae > Streptophyta > Magnoliopsida > Fagales > Juglandaceae > Juglans > Juglans regia. The sequence goes on from NC_049907.1 coordinate 47,328,535, forward strand.
TTTTCATCGAATATCCTTTTATTTCCCATTTTATTTTAATTGACTATTCTACATTCTCTTTTCCCTGTTCCGTTGGCGACTCTCAGGCCATGTACATCATCCCCCCCAACCCACAAAACTATAATTCCTCGATCATAATATTTGACTGATTAGGGTCTTGTCTCAAGGGAAATGGTGAGAGCAAAGTAATTTCACTTTGAAAACATGCTTAAAAATTCGATATTTTTTTATATTGACTTTAGTAATTGCATCCATAACGATGTTACAGAAAGTGGATACCATAATTATTTCGTGCTCGATTAACCATCTGATCTATGCCTAACCATTTTCATCACCATCATCATCATCATCATCATCTTCATCTTAACAATAATGTTTATCATGTCTACTGGTATGGGGGCTTTGCTGCTCCAATATCAAGAGTGAATTGGAGGTTGCATCATACACCACTAACCACTTCCAGAATTGGTGGTTGCATCAAGTACCACTACCAGAATTGGAGGATGCATCATATACCACTACGAATACAACTCAATTATCTATTTTATCCCTGCCTTACAATGTTATTGTATTTACTAACAATGGAAAGTTGTGAATTTGTAGTTGTTATAATCCATAAGCAGCATGATTTGTTAGGGAAATTGTTATAGTATTATCACTCAAGTAGAAGACTCCTATAACAGTTTCAATTGTAATTACAAAGTTTTTCTCTTCCTTATTTTCCTTTTTATTTTGTTTATAGATAATTATCAGGAGCATAACGTGTTTCAGACTGCACTTACTAAAGGTGGTCATTGTGATGGATCGCACGATTGACATATTCTTATGGCATTTGTAGAAACATGGCTCTTGTGGGTTTGTAGTATCAACCACATTAAAGTCTTAAGGTGGGAGGTACTTTGCTGCCATTGCATGAGGAGGTTTCCTTTGTTTTGTCATCTCTATTTCTTTTGATCTTAAAGACAAATAAAATAGATTGTATGTGCAGTTTTCATGGACAAATTATTGACTTGTTCTAATTGTCTAGAAGAATGTGCTCGGCCCTAAATGTGGAAGTCGAACTTTTCGAAAGATTAATGTAGAAACTGAAGAATAGATCAGAAAAGTAAATTACACTTTGATGCATGTACAATTGTGAGAGTAACTGTTAGTCATCGCCTAGAGTGGAAGATGAAATTCCAAGGGAAGAGGTGAAGGTTGCTGTAGTGTCCCCAGTAAGGTATCTCTTGAGCCGATTCAAATCATCGGCTGCATCGAGCATTGTAGGCCTAGTAGAAGGAGACTCCTGTGTGCAAAGGATACCCAACTCAAGTAACTCTCCAATTGCAACTTCCCACATTTTCTTCACTTCGTGGGATTGATCTTTTGATGCTCTCAACAAAGAAGTATCTATCACTCTTTCCACCCTTCCATGGAAGTAACTCTTCACCCATTGGTGCAAACTTAGCCCACCAACAAACATGTCATCCGTCGGTCTTCTTCTGGTCACCATCTCAAGCACCAGAATGCCAAAACTGTAAACATCTCCTTTTGTGGATGTAGTTGACCCAAACCCGTACTCTGCATTAGAATATTTTGAGTTGTGATGAAGGTTTTTGTTCTCAACCTATTATTAACAAACGCGTAAAATCACAAACTTTTGTGCTGATTAATTCCCATCAAATTCCAAAGGAAATGTGAATGGGAGCTGCATTTTGCAAGGCCTCCAAAAGAAGCACCCATTTATCAATTCCCATCAAATCCCAATTAAAAGAAATTCCTCATCTTTCATTTATTTTTTTATTTTTCTAGATGAAGTGGCAAAGAGAAATCTGTACCTGGTGCAATGTATCCAATAGATCCACACAATAAGTTTGCAGTAGAATTTCCCATTTCAACAGCTCCGCCATTTCCACCTCCAGCTGTCATGACTAACTTTGCGATCCCAAAATCAGAGACTAGAGCTGTCATGTCATCATTGAGAAGAACATTACTTGGTTTCAGATCACAGTGTATGACTCTGATAGGGGAGTGATGATGCAGATAGGCCATCCCTTCAGCTATATCGCTACAAATATTCACTCTCTGAAGAAGGCTCAAATCTGAAGAACCTGAACCCAAACCTGTGTTCGAGTGCGGGTAAAGACGGCTATCCAAGCTGCCATTTGCCATGTAAGGAAGAACAAGAGCCTTAAAATCAGGTAGACTGCATGCTGTTATAATCCTTATCAGGTTCCTATGACGGATCCTCTTTAACACTTGGCACTCTCTGCTAAAGCTCTTCGTTGAGTTTCCAGACTGCAAGTGTAACACCTTGACTGCAATCGCAGTTCCGTCTGGAAGAACTCCCCTATAGACACGTCCAAAGCTACCTGACCCAACAAGTCTCTGTTCATCGAATCCTTCGGTTGCATCTGATAGTTCTTTATAGGTAACTCTTGGAAAATTGAGGATCAATTCTGGTGTACTTGGTTTTCGAACAGTTCGAGTCTTCCGAGAGTGAATAATGGCTCTAATGCGCCGGACTCCAATCACACAACATACTGTGGATAAGAATACTGATATAAATATCACGATGACGAAAATAACCAAGAACACAGTTGAATGAAACAAAGGTCCGCTTGTCTTGCAAATCGGAATTCCAGCAAGTCTGTTCGTAACATTCCTGCAGAGTCGGTGATTCTCCAAGAGCGACATCGCTGTTATTGAATCGAAGACGCCACCGGTTGGGATTGTTCCTTTAAAGTTGTTAAAGGAAAGATTTACATAGACGAGTGAGGAAATTTTACTGAGGCTTATTGGAATCTTTCCGGATAAGTGGTTTCCAGAAACGTCAAAGGATTCGAGGTATCTAACCTCCCCTAAGGATTCTGGAAGCTGCCCTTCAAGCAAGTTGTCCGAGAAATTTATCTTCGTCAATGCAATGCAACTTGAAATCTGAGGGAAGATATTTCCGGTAAATTTATTCGAAGAAAGATCCATCTCTTGCACATTTTCCTGCTTGCTAAGTTCGATTGGCAAAGGCCCTTCGAGATTATTATGTGAAAGGTTCATAAAAATTCTGATATCACGTAGACCTGCCAGCTCAGGAGGGATGCTCCCTGTCAATCTGTTATGCGATAAATCAAGCTTGTACAAACCTGTGCACCGTCCCAAAGTTGGAGGTATAGTACCTGAGAGAAGGTTGTTGTTCAAAAATAGAGAATATAATCCAATTAAATCTCCCAAACTTGCAGGGATTTCACCAGAGAATTTGTTGTGCGACAAGTCTAGCAAACCAAGGTGAGCAACCCTGCCTAGTGCTGAAGGAATTGCACCTGTGAACATGTTTTGCGATAACACAAGCTGATCCAAGCTTGACAACTGATCGATCTCTTCTGCTATGGTTCCATTTAGAAGATTGGATGTCATGTCCAGGTCTATAAGACTCGAAAGATTTCCTATATCCGGAGGAATTGATCCAAATATTTGGTTTTCTTGTAGTGAAAGATATTGTAGTTCTACACCAAGACTGCCAATGGAGCTTGGCAATTGCCCCCCGAGGTCCATACCATCAAGTTCAACCTCCGCTATAGCAGTGCAGTTTCCAAGTGCATTGAAAAATGGAGCAAGATTGGTGTTTCCATCATGACTTATCATATCATTATATGATAAATGAAGAAACTGGAGGTTAGGCAGTTTCCTTACAATCTCTGAAGGCAGTTCACCAGAAATATTATTATACTCCACATCTATGTTGGACAGGTTGCAAGTAATTAAGGAGGGAGGAAGTTGTCCAGTAAATTGGTTATTGTACAAATTGAGGTTCCACAATTGTGAACAATTTCCAATAGTTTCCGGAATTTTGCCTGAGAGTGAGTTTCCGGACAAATCTATGTTAAGCAAAAGAGAGCAGTTGGAGAAGAGGAAAGGCGGGAGCGTACCACTTACATTGTTTGACATGATATGAAGCAGAGTGAGTCTAGAAAGATGGCCTAAGGAGTCTGGGATTGAACCATGCAGATTGTTCCCCACAAGTCGAAGATAGCGGAGATGTCTAAGAGAGGAAAATTCAGGTGGAATGTTGCCGAAAAGATGATTGCCATTGATCATTAATATACGAAGGCCAGTAAGATTGGAAATAAAGGGTGAAAGCAGCCCTACAAGGTGAGTGTCTTTCAGTATGAGCTGTGATACACGATGATGGTGTTTGTCACATCTCACGCATTTGAAATTGCACACTTCATTAGTCTCGTTCCAGTTTGCAAGGGTGGAATTTGGATCGAGTGTAATGGTCTTTTTGAATTCCAACAATGCTGCCTTGTCAGAATTCAGAGACAGGTGAGGGGGGTTGTGATAGCCTGAATTTGTAACACCAAAAGTTAGAGCCAACTGTTGTAGTAGGAGGAGAGACAAGGCTTCTAGGAAGATGGACATGTTGGAAGCGGCTGATAATCTTACTTTGAAGGATGTCCCCTCTCTTATTCTTGGCTTCACACTGCTTCATATCAAAACATACTAAAATGACAATACCAAGAGGGTTGGGAATTTTAGTGAGCAGATCAGGTGTGGTTCTGGGAATGAGAAGGAGGTTTTTAGCGAAGGTGGAAATAGACCATTTGGCAAGAAACATTCAATGGAGGCAATGATTTTTACAGAGCACTAGTAAGAATATTCGTATCCTTTACATGATGGTTGCAACTATGATGAGTGGACTTTCAACTCAACCAAAATGGAATACCCACTGAGATGACACCATAACAATTTATGCAAAAGATTAGTGGATGGCATTCTTCTTTTAGGGGGGGGTGGCCGCATTCCAAGCTCAGATATGCGAGTCGATCTTGTTCTTACGGATGAATTTTAGAAAATCTAGATCAGACATCACTATTATAATGGTCCACCAACATTGACACGGATGCTGTAGACATATGAGAGCTTTCACCTTCACATAGTCAATGCTCTATCTAAAACTGCGACATGTGTGATGTGTCTTTAGGCCACCTAGCGTAACGTCTCAATGGAAGATCTAAATCATATTGTCTATATTCTAAAAAGATTAGTTAATGATACAATTGGAGTCCTATTAGAACCTTATAAAGAGCAAAAACTTCTCATTCTCAAGCAATGTGAGATCTCATACACCATCTACTCTTATCTATATCATATGGAGTATCACAATCTACTCCCCTTAAATTCCCGACGTCCTTGTCGGGCCTGTCCATTGTAGGTAGCATGGCTCAAGTCCCATATTTCTAGTCAGGATAAGCTCTGATACCATTTGTAACGCTCCAATAGAAGATCCAAACCACATTGTCTATACTTTGAAATGACTAGTCAATGATACAATTGGAGTCTCATTGAAACATTATAAAAAGCAAGAACTTCTCATTCTCAAATAATGTAGAATCTCAAATACCATTTACTCTTATTCATATCATATAGGATATGACACCTAGTTTGGTTGGTCTTCTACTTATAGGATGGGAATAATATTGCTACTACTTAATTCCAGAACAAAAAGAGAAATGGAGTTGACATTCAAGGTATAATTTGGATGGCCCTTTTGCTTTCGGGGTATTCATTAGATTGGAAAAAACAAACAATATCCGTGCAAATCAGTTGGGATTCTTCTGGATGACCAAAAAATTTCTCAAACTACTAAAGAAGACAAAGCAACCAGGATGATGGCTTTTCGTCACTCACATCATTTTGTGCAATTCTACTCTTATTTTGAGCAACTGATCTTTTGTATATTTTGCATTCCTAACCAGTTCCGCCTACACTTGCTCTTTTGTATTAATTTATCTGTAAAGTAAATGTTACTGTTTATTTTGAATTTATCATCTTTAATTACACATATTTATTAAATAGATTTTAAATGTTTTTATCAATTATTTAAATAAAAAAAAGTGACCGAAAATGCATCACATCAATCTATATGATAAAATCTAAAATAAAGATAATATTTTTATTATTTAAATTGAGAATCTTCTTAATGTTAAACAAATCTGAATAGTACTGTATAATTTAAAGGATATAAAAATAAAAAATAAAAGGAATGTCGCAAGAGTTTCTATTTTTTTTCTTATCACGAACAATTCATTTGATCGAAACGAAATTAAACTCATTTATCCAAACTGATGAGATCAATCGCTTTTCTATAGTAACTAAAGAAAATCAGCTTAATTAGTATTTTCTGATGATTCAATGGAGGTTAATTCTGACCATGTTAAAACTTACATAGATGGCTTGAGAAAAGAATTTTCCATTCCAAAACAAGCTGCTCAAGTTAAGGAGTTGAATGATAAAGTTATTAAAAAAAGAAATAGAACTCAGGCTTGCACTGAAAATTTAAGAAACAGAAATGCTGAAGCCACACACATGGGGATCACAGTGGTTTTTTTTTTTATTTAATGATTAAAGAAATATTTTTTAATGATGTTGTAAATTTATTTTTTAAGTATTTAAAAATATTTAAAAAATACATGAAAAAACAAAAACAAAAATTATACTGTCGGGATCCCCAGTGTGGCTGTAGACCCACTCTTTAAGGCTACGTTTGGATGTTGAGCTGACCTAAACTGAATTGAGTTCTTTATGAATGGTAGTGAGTTGAGTAGTGGAGGGAGTTATGTGGAGCTCACCTAAACTGAATTTAAAGTGTGTTTAGATATTAAGATGAGTTTAGTACTTTTATGAAAAATTGAAAAATTGAAAAATATTGTGAGTCCCACATATAAAGATGTTTTAAGTTGAAAAATGTTGTAAGTCTCACGTGTAAGAAGGTTTTAAGTTGGGATGAGTTTAATAATTTAAAAGTTTAGTGTTTGAATGTTAGACTCAGTTTAAAATTAGACTGAACTTAGCTAAGTTCAGCTAAGTTTGGAAACCAAACGTAGCCTAAGAAAACATGCTCGATCCGTTTTACTAAAGCCAATCAAGAAGGAAACAGGTTGAAGAACCCCAAAAGCCCAGAGAATAAGGAACCTATTATAGTCTTTTGAAAACATCAAGACTTGGTCATGGGCTTGGGCCCAACTGATTCAAACATTCAACAACAGCGAACATCTTACATTCTTAAACACATCCCCGGCCCAAATATATAGATAAAACCAAATATATCCAAAGTTCGAGTAACTTAATTATATATATGAAATAGGTGGGTCTTTTCCATTATGAAAATTCAAAAGGAAATGTGGTAATTGGATTAGAGGAATATTGCCAAAGGCTTGCGTCGCCGCTACCCATTGTGCCAAATTGTGCGCGCATTGATTTTTGAATTGATGAATTTTCCAAACTTTGAAAAAGAGGAGATGATGCTTGATATCACTGTTGATTGGGGTCAAAATCCAGTCCTGTGCCACAGTGGGATTAGAAATTGCATCTATGGTAATACTTGAGTCCCCTTCAAGTAAAATGTTTTGCAGGCACAGTCTCTTAGATTCGGTAATGGCCATCAATGCTGCTCTGACTTCCCCAAGATTGGGATTCACACTGCAAATGAACTCAGTGATTGCATAAATGATTTCACCTGAGTCATTCCAGCATATAGAAGATAAAATACTTCATTGGTCTCTGACTGCAACATCAAACCTAATGAGAAAAGAACCTGCTAGATGTCTTTCTTCTGTTCTTATCTTGTGACTGTTTTCAATTGCCCAGGCTGATAAGTGTTGCTGGAAGGTAGATAGTACAGACTCGACAAAAGCAAATGGAGAATGTGATGTAGGAATCTGATTATGGGTTTTTTTTATTTCTGAGAAACCATAGGTTGTCCATAGTAATGGTGGCAAATAATTGAAATGAATGTTGATATTCTTCTAGAATTTTTAGGATCTCAGAAGGTTTGAGAATATTTTTTTATCCAAGTAGAGAAAGGTTGTCTTGCAAAGGAAGTGATATCAATGGGCCATTTTGAGTGTCTCCACAATATTCTTAAGTAGAAGTAGTTGAGGAAAAGGTGGGAGACATCTTCTGGTTCAGTGTTACAAAGAGGGCATAGTATCTAGTTTTCCTCTAGTTGGATGACACTGTTGATCTTGACTCTGGTGGGAAGGATGTTGTGACTTGTTTTTCAGAGAAATAATTTCAACATGTCTTGAAGTTTCAATTTCCATAAACTCTTCTGGTTAATAGACTGATTGTTAAGATTGAAAAAGTTATTTTTTGAAACAAGAGCAATATAGGTTGATTTGACCGAGAAATTTCCAGAAAAATAGTGAATCCATTTAATCTTGTCATGGACCAGATGATAATTGCGATTGGCCAGATGGTTTTTTTGTATTTCTCTTGAAGAGTTTTCCAATAAGAGACTATTGAGAAGAAGAACATTCCAACGCCTTGGTTTTTCTAGAATGAGCTTAGAAACAGTCATGTTAAGATCAGACTCTAGTTGGTTGTTGAGGTTTGGGTGAGGTATGGGACTAGGGATGAAAGGAACCCATTGATCAGACCAAACCTTAGTGGAAATGCCATTATTGATTTGAAAACAAATACTGGAACAGAGGAAATCTCTTTGTTTGACTAAACACTTTCAAAATCAAGAATCATTGGATTTAGAGGGTGCTTCCATGAATGAATTTGTTCCTAAGTATTTCTTTGAGATCACATCCTTCCAAAGGCTTGTAGAACCATTGAGTATATATGGACCAGGCATATTTAGTGACCAAGGTAGAGTTGAAAGAGGCCATATTTTTTAAGCCAATGCCTCCTATTGATTTAGGCAAACAAATGGACTTCCATGATTTGGGAGTAAATTTATTTCTATCACCATATTTGAATCCCCACCAGAATCTACTAAAGAGGGAGTCCAGATTTGTATTCATGGCTTTTGGGGTAAGGGATGAAGACATAACATAGAAAGGGATGAAACAAGCAATTGCTCTAATGAATACAAATTTTGCAGCTTGAGAAAGAAATTTGGATTTCCAACCCTGGAGTTTATTACGGATCTTCTCCATTAAGCCACTTAGGAAGTTTTTTCTACTAGCACCATTGAAAAGAGGAAGTCCCAGATAAATAGAGTTAGGAGGGAAAACTCTGAAGTTGAAGGAACTTTTGACATCATTAATGGCAACCTGAGTGGTATTTCTACTAAAGTGAAGAGAGGACTTTCTTTCATTGATCTTTTGTCCTGACCACTGATTAAAAACAACAAGACATTCAGAAAAATTATGAGCATTTAGAGCAGTGGTCGACCCAAAGAGAAACATGTCATCTGCAAAAAGGAGATGAGAAATAAGAGGACCCCTTCTAGACAGCTTTATACCCTTAAGACCATTGAGTTGTTCATTTTTAGCAATAAGTCTAGACAAGACTTTAGTACCTAAGATGAAGAGGAAATGAGAGAGAGGATCTCCTTGATGCAAGCCCTTGGTGGGATGAAAAACCCCTAAGGGGATCCATTAATGATGATTGAATAGGTCACAGTGGTGATACATTCCTGAATCCAATGAATCCATTGTTGTCTAAAACTTGCTTGCTTTAGGATTTCAAGAATAAAGGTCCACTCCATGGAATCAAATGCCTTCGCCATATCAATCTTTATAGCCATTTGTCCAATTCTTCCCTTTTTTTTTTTCATACTGTGGAAAATATCTTGGGCTAGAATGATATTATCTTGAATGAGACGGCCAGGGATAAAAGCAGATTGGCATGGAGAGATAATACAAGGAAGGATGGTTTTTAGCCTGTTTACAAGAATTTTTGCTATAGTTTTATAGCACACATTAGACAACCAAATTTGAATGATTGAGTTCCTTTAACAATTTCCCTTGGATAAAAAATTTTTGAACCGCAGCAATCAAGTCAAATTTGATTATTTCCCAAAAAATTTTATAAAAAAACCCGTAAAACCATCCGATGCAGGTGCCTTGGTGGGGGGAAGTTTCATAACAACATAAGCTATTTCCTTTTCATTTGAAATTTTGCAAAGGAAATCATTATGGCTTGGTCAGCCATCCAATTGTTTCTTTCGATCTTGAGGCAATCAATGTTGTTCTTTCTATGCCTAATAGAAGTGGAGGCTTGAAAAAATTTTGTATTTAGATAAGTGGAAGTGAGCCAGGTATTTTTGGATTTTTGCCTCCAAAGGGATTCCTCTTTAAGAAGCAGCTCATTAATGTTTTATTTGAGATAATTTTCTATGGTGCAAGAGGATGGTTGGGAATCCTGTGCTTGAAGAGAGGAAAATGTGGATATCAAGGTCTTGAGATTGGATTAGATGTGACCAAAGGTATTATTATGATTTCATTTCCTAAGGGCTTTCTTGGTGACTTTGAGTTTTTTTGAAAGGATGAAAGAAGGGTTCCAGCAAAGTAAGAACTCCAAGCCTCTTTGATAACTCTAAAGATAAAAGGGTCCCAAAGCTAGAATTCTTCAAATTTGAAGGATTTGGGAAGGCTCTTCTTGTTTGTTGTATCAAGGAGAATGAGAGCAAGCTGAAACATTTAAATCTTGATTAAGAAGGCAAGGCTCCCCATATATTTATGAATATTCCTTACATCGGTATTGTAATTATGATAAATGCGGATAGGTAAAAAAGAAAATAATAAACAATTGTCATAATTTGTTGCAAGTGATTAGTATAAATTATAAGAGTTAGTCTATATACAGTTCTCATTTAAAATTATAATAATATTATTTTAAAAATGATATTTTTTTTCCTTTTACTCTCATTCATCAATGAGACTGCACACGCAGTCCTCCACTCAGGGCTACAAATATAATTTCTCAAATTATAATATATTTAGAATGAGCAGTTCAACTCATGAAACTATCCTTTTTTTTTTTTCTAAGCAAGCAAATTTTGATTAGAAGCGGAAAGGATGATACATGAGGAGAGGGGCGGAGTTCCCCAACAAATGCCCCAGTACAATAACCACAGTATAAAAGTGGTGGAAAAAAAGAAAATAAAACGGGTTTTGGGACCAATTTCTTGGTCCCCACCCATGCCCTACAGAGGGGACGCCGTTGTAAAAGACATTAGTTAGCAATTCACAAAGTCATGCAAACTATGGAACCACCGCCAATGGAGGTGGAATCTCCGCTGGAAGGGTTAAAGTTATGAGTGCACTGCAATTTGTTGTCTTGAGATATTTTTTGAAAATATTCGTAGTCCATTTTTCAATATCATCGGTTAGGGAAAACTATAACATAGTCAAAAGCACAGCATCAGATGGACTGATCTGTGAGCTAGTCATCTGTCTTCCCACGCATCTATGGTGGTGCGTGGCAACCACACACCGGTAGTATCGAGGCAAGGCTAGGCAGATCTGGAAGATCTCGGCGTGGAGAATCTACTGGTACGGCGTGTGTAACTGGCGGAGGTATCTTGGCACGAAGGTGCATGAAGACCACACACGGAAACAAGCCGCGCATGAGGGCCACACGCCAAGTTTTTTGAAGCGATTCCGCTATGTCCTAGTAGATCGGAGGTTGTAGAATGGGGTGGTGGGGCGTGTGTCGACTGATGGCAGCTGGAGTGCAATAGATCTAATCAAAACCGAACCGTTTGAGGGGGAGAAAAATACTACCATGAAAGTGTATACACAGTGCGGTAATGGAAAGTGATAAGAGAGGAGAGTGAGAGTCACAACTCCACCCTCCTCTCCGGCAAAGACACTCGAATAAATTAGGTTTTCTAACCAAGGAATTCTGCTACAAAAAAGGAGTTCTCATGTTGCAGGAAATTAATGCCTCGTTTGGTTATGCAATTCAGATGAGATGTTTTATTGAAAATTGAATAAAATATTGTTATAATATTATTTTTATTTTAAAATTTTAAAAAGTTAAATTGTTTATTATATTTTGTGTAAGAGATTAAAAAATTTATAATAATTATATGAGATGAGATAAAATAATTTGGTTGTGTAATCAAACCAACAGTAAATGACAATGATATATAGATATGCACGCTTAATTGGTTGCTCAAAAGCTAAAAGATATTATAATGATTGCTATTGTTACTACAGTCCTTGTATTATTAAATTAATACGCGTGAAAGAACACTCTAGAGAATTAGACAAACAAATACTATCAAAAGTGGTACATGTGAAACACAAAATATAGAGACTTAAAAGAAATAAATATTTAATCTAGCATGCTTTAAATTGTCTCCTCTCAAGATCTCCATCTGTACTTGTTCTGTTTGAGGGGTCCCAACCCCAATGGACACGTGCGATCGCAATATCTATCTCACAACGCCTACGTTCATACTAGTCCCGTAAACTTATAAAGAAGATCAGATAAGTCCAAGCGTTGACGTGTATGGTTTGAGGGGAGTCAAACCCACATGTTAGATTGAATATTTAGGAAGAGTGACCGTGAGGATGTGTAAAATAAGGGATTTAATTGCATTGCGTACATAAAAATTAAGGTTGTGTTTAGACGTTGAGATAAGTTGAATTGAATTATGAATAATAATATTTTTTAAATTTTATTAAAATGAATTTAATTTTTTTAAATTGAGATGAATTTAAAATTTGTATAAAAAATTTAAAAAATAATTAATTTTAATAATAATTAATTTAAAATAAATTGAGATGAATTTACTTTATATTGCATCGGTAAACAACAAGACTCCGTACCGAACAGCCGGGCCTAAAGCCCAACCAGCAACACCCAAAACGACCGATTGATAACTATATATTTTGAATTGAAATTCATTGCCGCCACCCACCATAGGCCAAACATTTCATAAACTACCAGGTTTTTGTCTCTTACATCTCTGTATTTGTACTTGTTCCCGATGGTTGCTCAAAACTTCAGCGGCAGCAGCAGCAGCAGCAGCAGCGAACATCTTCCTTACTCCTTATAATATTTATCTTCCCTAACTACATCACCATATTTTTTTGTAAATGCAGAAAGGTATAGAAAATATCAATAAATAATTGTCATAATTGTAAGTGATGTGTATAATATATAATTGTAGCATCATATATATATATATTAAAATGGGAATTAGTTAAAAACCATCTTGATCAATTCAAACTTTACCTAACCAACTTGGCCATGTATAGTCTCTTATTACAATCTGATAGATGAATATAAACACAACTAAACCATCTTATCAAATTTATAAATATATTTAACCCCGTTCTTTAGTCACACTTTGTGTGAGACACGTAAATTCGCATCAAGATGAAACAATTAGTTAATTTTTCTTTCGTCTTTAAAGACTATTATATAGCCACTTGGAAAAATGTCAACTCATTAAGGTCTCGTTTAGATACAGAAATATTCTTAACCCATCTCATTTCATCTCATCATTACAATTTTTTTAAATTATAAAATAATAATAATATTAAAAAATAATATTTTATTCAACTTATATAAAATCACATCATCTCATCTCATCTTACTATCCAAACAAGTCTTGAAAAATGATGAGCTTAAATTAAACCAAGCTGTGCCATGAGAAATCTAAAATAAAGAATGACAGTGGCCGTGGGAAACTGAAGAAAAAGTTATTCCAAATTCCTACTGCATGAGCCTCCAAGGTTTACCAGGATTAAATTATTAAATTCTATTATATGGCCAACTGAAATGGGCTGCATCACAACAAACAAGACAGGCTGAGGGTTGAAACTCGAAAGAGATGTGAATGATTTTATAATTTCACACATCTCAACTGCTCTGTTCTATTTAATTGTGTATAAATAACGGCCAAACCTTGATATGCTTCATCAACCCATGCAACAGGTTCCGAACAAGATGAAGAATCTGATCATTACGAGCACCACATCCTTTCTCATTTGCCTCGTCATTTTTCATGGGATTTCAACTCCTCCTGCATTGGTCGAAGCAAGAAACTTGCAAGGTGTAAAACATTTAGACATTATCTTTTTAATTCTATCGATCAAACTGCATGAAAATTAGCCTATAATTGCTTTTATGTTCTCCTATCAATGTACCATGTCAATATGATTCGACCTTAGGTATATATTATATCTTATGGTTTGTAGAAAGGCAAAATACAAGAGAAAACAACTCTACTAATACCAATGTGCTGTATGTTTCTTGGCTATTGTAGACAGCTCAAGCATCTCATTTGGGAACATAGATTGCTTGAAAAGACCCAATCCATCGCCGCCGCCGCCTCCAAAAACAGCACCACCACAGATACCAGTTTCAGAAGATAAATTTTTCTTGATATCTCCTCCAAATCTATCAACATCTTCAATTTAATTTGATGTATGGGTCTAAATTTACAAAGTGTGTGTATTTTGTTTTCTTCATTGTTGTCTGTGTAATTTTTTCTTCCTTTTAGGTCTCCAAAATATCTAGATTCTGAATAATTAAGGGTGAATACAGACTGTGCAAGAATTTCTAGGTTCCTCATCCTATGTAGCCAATATAATTAAGTGTTTTGCAGTCTCTCTGATACCTTATAATTTTCTGAATAATGAATATAACAGCCCAAAAGTTGTGGAATTATTAATTTTTGTTAGAAACTACCTTTTATTCTTTTTCATTTTGTATCTTAAGTTGAGAACTGCTACAGATATAAAGAAATTACATAAAAATAAATCACAAACTGACGTGATTTCATGGAATCCGTTAGATCTACTTTACAATAAAAGTAATTTCAGAATCTGACCTATCACAACAAATCGCATTAGTTTGTGATTTATTTTTGTGTGATTTTTTTATGTTTAAAATATTTTCCTTTCAAATTATCAAGAGCTACAATTTGTGTCAAAGCATCTATTATTTTTCAATTTGCATACTACATTTCAAGCTCTACATGATGAATAGCAAAGCTCTACATGAAAATCTAACCGTTATGAAATTCTTCTTTTTCGTTTTGCTAGTGTTGGCCAATGCCAGTAGAACCGTTGACGTTTTGTGCTAGAAATATTCAAAAATTGATGGATATCATGGAAGTTTGTATCAGGCTTGAAAACAAATCGAAAATTTTAAATCTACAAATGCAGTGGGCTTTCTGCTGGTCCGGTTTAGTTACAAATAGACCTATGGCTCAATATCCATTCTTTTAGTTTACCGCGATTTCAATTAAACCATCAAAAAGCCTAACAGTCATTGGATGGACTACTGCCTCGTTTGATATAATAAAAATTGAAAATTAAATAAAATATTATTTTTATTTTAAAATTTTTTAAAATATATATTTTTTATTATATTTTATGTAAAATTTAAAAAGAAATATAATAATTATATAAAATAAAATAAAATAGTTTAATTTGTATAACCAAACCAAGCTAGACAAGCTTCAAGCTTATGCTTATTTCGATCCAATCGATTCTGGTTATATTTATATAACTTCATATTCAAATATTTAAATTTTAAGATTTAGAATGAAAGACATGTACGACATATAGATTGATTCAAAATAATTAAAACTGCTCTAATAAAATTATAAAATATATTAAAGACTCAATAAATATAATAAAATGTATAAAATCTTTATATGTAGTCATTTTTGTATATTTTTTATGCATTTTACTAATGTGATTAGTTGCGTTATTTTTTTAATATAAAATAAATATTTTAGCTAATCACATCAATAAAATACACAAAAATACATAAAAATGGTTATATATAACAAAAGGAAAAAATTAATTGTAAGTGATTTTGTGTACTAATACGCGTACTCATTTAATATGATTGGTCAGAAAGTAGATTTTATTGAAAACAGTACTAATTTGAATTTAAAATATAAAGGCAACAATATTAATACGTAGATTGGTATGTAAACTTACTTGTACATAGCAAAACTCATAACAAAATTGGGCCTAGTTTGTTTTTAGGAAACTTCTCAACTTATTTCATTTATTTTTATCTAATAATTATAATTTTTTTAAATTTCAATACGATATAAAATAAATAATTTAAATTTTAAAATAAAAATAATATTTTAATAATATTTTATTTAATTTTTTAATTTTAATCTTAACTTTATCTCTTCTTATCAGTAAAAATAAAAAAATAAGGCTGCAGTAATTTTACTTGTCAGGCCGCAGTACTTTTTAACTTATTTTACCTATCTATCTCTCGCCTTGCGTCAGAACCGAGTATTTTTGCGTAGGCTATCTTTTGGGGCGGGCTAAGTTCAACCTAAGCTTACCTCGTCTAAAAGTCGGTCTCGGCCTGTTGTTGATGGAGTCCAGCCCAACAACACAAGCTCAGCCCAACCATTTAAGGCATACATTCATGATCAATCTAATTCAACCCACAAAACCAGAAGAGCTCGGCCCACTCGACGTCGGTCAGACTCAGACCACAGACCACCGTCATCTTCGATGAACACAAAATGAGTTTTAAAGAAAAAGGAAAATAATAATATAAAAAAAAAAGGCGGAGAAAGCATATTCTGTAAGCATATGGAAGTCAATGAATCCAAATTTGTTGAGGATATCTCTTGTTGGCAAATAGAAAAGTCAATGCAAGACGAGAAATATATAGAAAAGAAAAAATTAAATTTCGATAAATCTTATTTTTAAAGAGACCTTACTATTAATTTAAGATTTTTTAATTAATTTTTATCGTCGGAAATATGATCCACGTCTATAGAACTTTCGCGGAAAATAAATGAAAACAGTAATGAATGGAAAGGGAAGAAAGAGACCCTTCTTAAGAAAGAGGGTGGGGTCCCTTTTTCCGTGTAATAATGTCTATACAATTATCCATCTCTGTCTTCTCTTTATCTTGCAGGTAACGCCAACCAAATTCACAACAAACAAGATTGCCTTCTTAAACTCCAACAAACAACAGCATCAAACCTCTCTCTCTCTCTCTCTAATAATTAATAAACGAAGTTTATTCTTTATTTCTTCTTCTTCTTCTTCTTCTTCCTGTTCTTCTTCAATGGAAAACCAAAACGAGATTAGGGAAAGAAAGAAGGTGGTGGATGGGGCTTTGCCAGGGTTCTCTCCTGTCTCTTCTCCTCGGATTTTTTGGAAATCTCGAAAGAGATCAGGTAGTGTCAGTTCTCTCTCTCTCTCTCTCTCTGACATTTGCATGATTAATTCCAAAGAGAACCTTAGCAACCCTTATCCCTGCTTGAAAATTGGCCTGTGTAATCTGGAGTTCAAGAGTCATACTGATTGTAGTATTTGCCTAGTTTTAGAGGAGATCTCTGCGTAGCTTGTTTTTCCTTACAGATTTATGTAGAGATTCTCGTACAGCCTGCACTTTCTGATTGCTTTACTCAACCAGCCCCCCCCCAAAAAAAAAGGAGTAAAGTCCATCCAAACAGTCTTGATGAATTATTGATTTTGGGAAAATCATACCACAATCCTCACTCATTGTGTGTTCAAGCTAGAGGCAGAGAGAGAGAGAGAGAGAAGACATAACACAGTATCAAAAGTTTCAGACTTTCCTCGTACATACGCTATTCAAATCGATCCCTCTCCCTCTCTGAATCATCGGTGTATTTATTTATTTCATTTTATATATTTTAAATTCCACGTCTAGACTCTAGTATTAGGGAGGATGGGCATTAATGGTTAAACAAAGCTCACTTCTTTATACCCGTTTAGATTAACCTTTTCTGTTTTATGCTTATTGGGCGTTATATAATCTTCTTCTATCTATAATCTTCTTTATTTTTCTAGGCATGTCGCATTCGTTTCAGCTTAAGCCCAAATTGCCTGTTTTAATTACTTTGAAGTTTGAATATTTTATTAATTTTTTTTCTTTACCTATTTATAATTTCTTAATAAAATATTTTCATTAAAAAAAAGGCAATATGACAACATCTCGAAAATATTTTTCTATTTAAAATAGGGAAGATGTTTGACAGAGGAATACCTGCAGGTCTGGAATTGGTTACATGGGGCCTGAGTTAGGTCAGATTGTCTAGTTTTCTGTCTGTGCGGTGAGTTACAATATGTCACATGATGTGGTTTGGTATCCCTTCTCTACCAACTTTAGCTTCGTATTTTATATTGCCCTACCTTAATCTTTTTATCTACCATATATTCATTAATTCATGATTGATCACGTTTTTATTACACTTTATTATGTCGGTAATAGTGTCCACTTCCACCAGAGAGATTAATGGAAGATAGAACGAAGACAAGATATATCCCAAACCCAATTGACGGGGCTGTTTGGTTTTTGCAAATAAAAAATGTTACGCTCATGGGTATCTATGTGCACGGTTACTCGCATGATCAATGAAATTAGTGTGCACAGGCAGCCTGTGCGTATAGCAGAACTTTCTTTCACAAATATATATAAATACACAAAAATTTTATTTGCAATCATCTTTACGTACTATTTACACACTATATAAATATAATTGATTGCGTCACTTTTTTTTTTTTTACTATAAAATAACGTTTTGGTCAATCACATCAATGAAGTGCGTAAATTACGCAAAAGTGATTATATATGGCAAAACTCATTTGATTACCATTATGTCACATGTAAGGTGGGATTTATTGTACGTCCAAGCATGGATCATAATTGGATGGCAAAATAATATGTGGTATGTTCTATATATGGTTACATTTTGATGGAAATGGCGAGTAAGACTATCCTTTATTACCGGTTTTCTTCTTTTGATGTATGCATAGGCTGTATTTTTCCAATGTTATAGGATTCCCGAGGATGTTTTACATTTCTTGGAAGTCCCTTCTGAAAGGTCGACTCTATACCTAACTTTGCACCAACCATGCTTGGATGTTTCACCCTCTTTCCTGTGCACCTTTTGTATTTTAAGCTACTGAAAAACAAAATCTGTACGAGTATATATCGAAATGAATTGTTGGGTGGGGCTAAGAATGAAGTGAAAGTGTGAAATGATGGATCCATCCTCAAATCTTATTGGGTTGTGTTGGAATAATTTGTGTGTAGTTGCATACTTCTATTAATGCAATTTCAATTTCCCATTAGCTTTCTGTTTTACTTCTTATTCATACATGAAGTAATGCACTCAAAATGAGAAGCATACAAATTTCAAGTGATCTAGAGATGCTAATAAAAAACGATTTTTACCTAATCCATGTAGGGATTAATGTTGAGAGCATTGATTTGCAGTTGTGGTTGTGACAGAACTTTGCAATACGAACCAGATTTTACACATGGCAATTAAATCATTGCTTCCGACAGCTTTGAGTGGGTTTTTATAGATTCGAGCAATATTAGTTGTACACACATGCATGCTTAGGGCTGGCAGTGGTATGATCTCTTAATGTATTTTGCATGTTGGCATTTGTAACAAACCAAATTTTTGTTTGATGCGATCTGCACCCAAACATTGAAGATTGTCCCTTGTAATCACCACGTGGGATACAAGAAATGGCATAACGACATTGCTTCCTTATCATGTTTGATAGTGTATAAATATGCAGCGTCTCTAAGTTTGTTGGAACTAGAATAGTAACTTGTTTCCAACAGCTAGCGGGAGGAATTTAGACAAGCTAACGGAAGACAATGCTTATGAAACACCCAACAAACAGGAAGAACCTATGAGTACTGAAGAGAAGGTGCAGGAATCTGCTGCAATTTCTGAGCTCTCTGAGCGTCGAAAGGCCCTGTTTGAACCATTAGATCCTATAATGGATATAAATGGCCGGCGACCATCAGCTGAATCTCTACTCCCACCACCCGACTTTGACTCCACGAGCTATCCCCGAGGCTGGCTGATTGGGAAGAAGAGAAAACTAGTCAATGTGGATGTTGTTGAGAGCATGCGGAAGATTGCTATCCAAGAAATGAACAGGAAGGTCCTATTCCCAAACCCCCACCTTGTTTTCAACCGCAGACTGCACGCACGTAGACACACATTGAGAGAGAGATGATGGATGATGTTATGACCGCTGCAACACAAAATGATCCATCTGTTTTTTACACTTTGCAGGACCGGGAGATCGATGGCCTAAATCAGCAATTGGAAGAGGATGCTCAATGCCTAGAACACCTGCAACTCCAGCTTCTACAAGAAAGAAGCAAACGTACGGAGATCGAGAGAGAAAACACAATGCTGCAAGAGCAGATATCCATGTTGATGAACGTGATACAGGACGAGTCGATGGGGGATGAAGGCCCAGATGAACCATAGTGGTCGTTTGCTTGTTTCATTGTTTGTTTATTTATTCTTTGGTAGGGTTGTCCGGAAAGAGTTCAATGCATTCATACCCAAAAAAAAAAAAAAAAGGCTTATAAATAAAAACATAGGTTGTTGGAAGTTCTAGTACATTGGATAGTTAATTATATATTGTTGGTGGTGCTAGACTGCTAGTACGTACATTGGATATTATTTATTTTTGTTTCTAGAAGTTCCAATCTCATATATATTACAAGTATACATTCGAGTGGTTACTTTGTTTTTCTAACAATATTTAGCAAAATGAAAACGGCTATGTACGTGGACCGTGGTTCACAATATAACATCCATGATCTCTCTATCTCTCTCTCTCTCTCTCTCAATGTGAACCGCAGACAGAATGAAAGAAGGTATCTGCGTCGGATGATCCAAAAACTCACATGCAGATGGATTCACCAACACATGATGCATACGAGATAATACAGATCGGTGGTATTAGTATTACTAACCACTAGCAATATGAACATATGTCAGGATCTTCCATCAACGTAAATTCCTTGCCTAACCTTTATAAGTTTCAGCGAACTATAGGTACAATATTCACAGGGGCCGGAATAAACTGAAGTTTCATGCTTCTTATAAGAAGATTAGGCGAGGATCACTATCTAGCTTGATTGTCAGAATCTTCTGGCAAGCTAAACAAAAACTGTGGGAGAGATGCTATCCTTGGAAGATTAAGAAGAAGATCCGCAAATGAGTCCTTCCTCGACATGGCCTGCGGCTGTTTGCAGCCAGAAACACCAATGGATTCGCCCCAAGGTGCAGGAGATTCATCTGCAGGCTTACTTTCATTTGCTGCCGCAGCAACAGCCACACCTATTTTCTGATCAGCATTTCCATCAACATCAACATCAACATCAACATCAACATCACGTTCAGCCTGCAGTTTTTGTGCAGGTGAAGGATCTTTCTGCAGAAGGCAGCAGAGAGAATTGACCCTTAACATGAGTGACTGCTCATCAGAAGCCGATGTTAATTGAGAGTCGCTAAACAAGTACTGTGTAATCTCCTCCAGAATGTCTCTTCCATGTTGTTTCATGTCAGAAAAGATGGGATTTTCAGATGTCATCTGTTCTGCAATACAGTTTCCAATATGGCTCACTATATCACTCATAGACATTGATGGATGAAGTCCAGGCACTTTGATTTGATCCAAATGACTGAGCAACTTCGAACTCTTGCCTTCAATGCTCCTTATTTCTTCAATTGCATTTGTGTCCATCACTAAAGATAAGACGCTAGTTAGACTAGAACAACTATAAGGCAGTGTCTATATTAACAAAAAATTAAAAAACCAGAACACGGCTCTTAAGATGGTTAAGTTATATATTTTGACGGAACCAAGTACCAGTAAACAATAGACAATATAACAGCAGCAAACATTCAGAGACATACCAGTCCAAATATAGACAATATATCAACCAAAAGAGAGCGGGAATCACACAATTACTACGTATCATTCTTACTCTCATACGGTATACATTGTTTTCTAGAGATGCAAACTAAATTTCATCAAGGAGACTCATTAAGAGAAGGGCATGCATTTATCATCACATCAGATTCCAGTACTATAGACACATGAATACGTTGGCTTTTGATTGAAATTATATCCAAAACAACTTTCCTTTCCAAGCTAAAAAATTTTACCTGAGCTGGGAGAAGAAGTTTCCTGGGAAAAATTTTCGAGAGTTCTACCAATGTAATCTTGTTCATTTTTTGTTGATGATGATTGAGCCTGAGAAGGTGATGCCACATCCCCCAAACCGAGGAAAGCAGGTCTCGCTTCACCATTTAAATCAAATGTGCGGCTGGATTCATTTAGATCCTCAAACACAGCTACTCCCGGTTCGAAAAATGGGCAGTCTAACACAATTTCATGTTGTTGACTTAGAAAGTTTAGTCGAGGATCACATTGAATTAGCTTTTCAAAGTGCTTGCCCAGTGTGCCTGGTGGGCACTTCAGAAAATGTCGCCTGTGACAATATCAAAAGCTACATCAGCATCACATATTTGGAGTCCTAATTATACAACAAACAGCAGTGATTCATGATATTTTTGCATTATGCTAAAGAAATCCCTTCTTACATTAATATTTTACCGACATTAAAAAGAAGCAGAAGCCAATAGAACTGCTTGCGTGTAAACAGAAAAACAACTATTAACTGAAGTACGGAGGAATGGATAAATTTTTATGTATTTCATAAGAAACGTTCCAATAAATACGTTGTAAAAACAGTACTAAGTATTTGGCTACAAGAACATATTAGAGAAGCAACTGTCGCAAGGAAAATGTATGACTTCAATATAACAATAAATCAATTTGTATGAATCCAAGTTAACAGAGAACCCAATGGTTTGGAAGAAATTCGGATCTATGATTTACAAGGACCCGAGCTTGACCTTCCAGGGCTTAGAATCACTTAAGAGGCAGGGCCCAAAGAACATCAAGGCACACCCCGAGGTGTTAGTTGATAGACAAAACCTAATAAATGAGGCAGACAAGAGGGAGACACTTGAAGCTTCCCCTGATTTTTCAAAGAGGCCCATTTGACATCCTAATTTAATGGAGCCAGATCAAAATATTTTGATTGAGCTTCAGGAAACTACCTTCCTACTTTCACATGATGCCAGACCAACTAGCCATCAATTTCCAACAGTATGTCTGCGAAAGTTACTAACCTATTACCCAATTTCTGGAAACTAGCAATTCTTCACAACAAAATAAGAACAATGCTTACTTTTGAAGCACATCTCATGCTCTAATGGTCCACAAGTGAGCATTCGGGTTCGTGTAATTGTTTACCACAACTAGCAATTGTTCCCATGCACATATTAAATGCACCCTTTTATTAGTTAAAGCACAAAGAATTTAAATAATATAACAGTTACATAAATATGGATTAGATCAAAGCATAAGAAAGTGAAGAAAAATGATGCTTATGCAAACCCAAAAATGGTGGATCTATGAAACACCACTGTTCTAACAAGTTGAAGTATCAATGGATGAGTGTTACTTAGGAGATTAACTACATATATGCAGTATGCTAGCTTACTTATGAACTTAATATTCCAATTTTTTCAGTACTCTGATCATGTTACAAAGATTACAAAATATGATCATTTAATTGTTCCAAACAGGCTAACACCTATAGCATATTTGCTCATTCAGTCACTCGCTGACTTAGATCTAATAAGACAGATCAATATAATGGCAAGACTGATATTTGTGCAGTACCTATGTATACTAGCTTGTCCACCTGTAAAATCTGATGTTGCCTGCCATAAGGTATGCTTCCTAGGCTGTGGGTTTGTCTCCCTAAAGAAAAGGGGCCGTCTGGCCAGCTGCATCATACAACACCACCAAACTACAATCAAAATCTAAATTTCATATAGACGATAATGATAATAAAAAATGAAAATGATAACAAGTATGAATTACCACAACATCCAAAGTTCCTAGTTCATCATCCGGGTAGTTTGCTTTGATTGCCACAATATCTGACCACTGAATTTCAATTTTATTCTTAAGACCACCATCAAGAACTTCCCACACAAGCTTATGTTTTGCAAAGTAACATTTTGCCACCAAGTCTCCCTCATACCTCGACTTATACTGCAACCATATAGAACTTAAAAATCAACACCAAGCACAACGTTTGCCAAAAGAACGTATTCTACATAAGAGTTTCAATCTCAATTGAGTCCAGAAACGAATGTAAATATACCTCCCATGTTCCAATTTTCAAAATGGAGCCTGGAAAATTTGAAGCCTTGAGCTTATCATTAGTACCCTTGTGATCCTTTTTGTCTACGTTGGCCAACTTCGAAGCGTTCTGTTGAGAGAGCTTCATTTGAATCAAATCCAAAAGGGACGGGCTCTTTCGGAGACGCAAGCCAAGTGGGCTTGGCTCATCCAGGGGATTGTACATTGAGGGAGGGATAGCCAAGGCGCCAGGTCCTGAATTCCACTGTTGGGAAAAAAACAATGCAAGGAAGTGAACAATTCCGACATTTAAAGAACAACATTTATGCCTATTTGGTTGCTGAGGTAGCACAAAAAGTAACAGAGAGTAGATTTAACGCATGGTGAATAGAAATGATAAATCTAGCATGATAACTAACCAGCAAAGTGAATCTATGTTCGTTTGCAAGAGGGGTGTGTGTCTGTGTTTAACTCTGTTTGGCAAATTCGAAAGTGAAAAAAGAAAAGGAAATTAGACTTATGCCAATGGTGACACAAACGATCGATGAGCTTTAAGAAGAAACTAATACAAGCAGTTCTATCCGTAAAAGGAAGTTGGGATATGTTACCGTTTGGCGTCTGGTTAGTTGGGAAGGGGGGGAAACTAAAAATGAACTCAATTAGCTCTGTTGGGTTGCTAATAAAGCATAGGAGGGTCTCAGAAATCATCAGAATGAAATCATAACTAACCAACATAATTAACTATTTATCCTCAAAGAAAACATAATAAGCTGTGAGGAAAACAGGGTTCTGTTCAATAGCTGAAAAAGTGTAATAGAGAGAAACGGAAAATAGGTATTAAGCCATTGGTAGTAGAAAACCATAAATGATTTAGGTGCAATAAAAAACCATGATTAGCCACTGTATCTTACAGAAAACAAACAGAAACAGAAAAGTTTGCTCCTTTTGGTTGCTGAGAAAGCGTGGGAAAATAAAAGGAATTTAATGTGAGCCGAGAAAACTCAAAACCTGTGGATACGAGTCGGTTTTGGATCGCTTGTTAAGCGGGACGAGTTGATCTTCTAACGAGTCATCAACCTCCAGCTTCACCCTCAGCTTTTTCCGGCACTTGGTGTCCGATTCCATCCCGGAATTCATTAACTGAACCATCTAGCAAGCTGCAAGTCAACTCAATAACGGAGCGAGACACAACGATATCTTCGAATCACGAACGGCAGGGAATTTAATTCGGTGTGTTGACACGGCGAACCGGGGATTGTTTTAGGCGCTGGAGAGAAGATTAAAGATCACAATGACAGAGACGAAGAGGGAAGCTTTCATTTGACAGAGCCTCAGCCGAGTCACGGGCGCTACGCGTGCACGAAAGAATCGCCACGTGGTCAAAGATGAACAGCGATGCAATTCTCGATTTTACTGAAATGTCCTTGATCAGGGCGGCAGAAGTGCCTTTTGTGGCGGTAATTTTGTCTATTTATGTGGTGGTTGAGGGATGGTGACGTGTGGGATATGAGTTGTTCGGTAGGGTCTAGATGCCACGTGCGTCCACGCATGGAATTCAGATAAATGCGGGGCCCAGTTCGTGAACCTTCGTTCGGGGTGTGTTTCCTCTTGTCTTGTAGTTGCAGTTAAGGTGATTGGCTGGGGACGCTACGTGGCAGTTCTAGTGTGGGTGTTTGACACGTAGGACAGGTCTTTATCCTTGTGGATAAGGTTAACACTAGACAAGATGCACTTGGCCACTTGCCAAAGAAAAGACAGGATTCATTTTGTCGTGTTTCGTTGACCATCCAGCAATTAAAAAATATTTTTCATTATAATTATGAAATATTAACTATTGGGCCTTAGTAGCCCAACGGCATAAAGAGAGATATAATAGTATCACTAGAGGCCCAGCTTGATGGAACCCTTAGCATGACCTTAATAATGGGCTTATAATTTATATCTGGACTCTGTAAGTTGGGCTGAGGAACCTACCTGCTTAGCTTCGATAGATCTGAATCTCGATCAATTTCTCAGCTCAAAAGAATTACAAATAAATAAAAACAGCGCTAGCAGCAGCAGCAAAATGTTAAAGAAAGGAATCTTGAAACTTTAATTCCTCCAAGTGACACAGATTCGAGAGTCTCGTATTTACTTCAATATCTTAGGATAAGGTTACGTAAGAAATTATTTTTTTAATAATAAAACCTACTTTTTTAATAAATTCTTACACGAAATTTGTTTATTTAAGATTTATATCTAATATTACTCGTGTTAATCTAAAAGCTGTGTTCTTGCAGCTTCAGATAAATGACATTGCTGTCACAAATAAAGAAAACAAGAAAGCAGCTTGATACGTTTATACATTGAAGTAATGCATGCACAAGATCATGAAAACCTGATATCAGTTCTTTTATTTTCCGTATAATCTTTCTATTCCTTGAAATAAGCAAAGCATGAAAACCAAATTATAAATGCAAACGTACATGTGACATGTGGAACTCCCATGCATGCATCCATCATATATAGCAGACAATACAAGACGCAAAACACCTCTCTCTCTCTCTCTCTCTCTCTCTCTCTCTCTCTCTCTCTCTATATATATATATATATGTTATGACAGTTCGATTCCGTGAATGAGCGAGTCCTTATCAATGAAAGCTCACTAAAGCACTAAAATTGTTGGTAATCACAAGTTGTCAATCCCACTCAGATACAAACAGAGCAGCCCATTTTTTTCCTCCCTCCCTCAATACGTGCACGTGAAACCCCAATAATTTCTCATGCACTGGTGGGTCCTAAAGCCAGCCATTTCTATCTTGTTCTCAACCCAAACTCCAACTCCCAAGACTGTGTCCACAAAACTACCCCCCTCCCCTTGTTTCTCTATCCCTCTCGCTGTTCTTGCTCTCTCCTAGCTAATTCCGTTCTGATATCTGCAAGCGCATTTGTTATATATCTTTCTTCAGTTAATTCCCTTAACAATGGTGGATGCAATGCCTCGTTTCCCTTTTATGCTTTCTCTTCTTTTTCTTTACCTCAGCATTGCAAATGGGGTCCACTGTTATGAAGCGAAGAAGGTCCTCAGCCTGCAAAGTTTTCAATGGAAACAGCAAAGTGGTACACCGAGTTGCTTCTCCCGGAAATCAAGTGAGTTTTGGCAAAGAGAAAAAGTAAAGCTCATAAACTACTTATATATATATAGCAGGATATATGTAGCGTTTACAACTTTATTTTATTCTCCACCTTGGGATTTGTTATCAACGATTGATTTCTTCTCTAGGCTGACTGCTTTTATGCTTTAGGACAGATGTTTAAATACATCGGTTGGCATTATCTTCGAAACATATATATCTTAAATGATTAGTCCTTAATTTATAGATCTACCGAGTTCTTTTTTTGGGGGGGGGGGTTAAGTAAAGGAAAGTAAGAATCAAACCTTCGAGTAATATCACTAAAATCAATGAATGGTTAAACCACTCATCAATATGTAATATCTAATCAATAAATGTATTATTTATAAGATCATAGGTATTAAAGGCCTAAAAGAATCAAGGCCAAGTCTTATATATAATACACTGTCAAGTACAACTAAATCAAATACACCAGAGAAATAAAAACTATGTACGTACTCCTTGATCAATGTAAGTTATAAGTAATTTAATCACTTTTAAAATATTAGTCAAACAATCTAACAAATGGCCTGGGTAGCCAATTTAATTAGAAATTTAAAGGCTTGAATAATTTTACACTTTATAAGTCCACAAGTGTATGAAAAAAAAAAAAAAAAAGCTAAAATTTTCCTAGATAGATAGATCATTTTTTCTCTTATCTTCCTTGTTTTTCCTCCTTTTCATTTATTTTCTTTCTTATTTCCCCGCTCTAAACTTGATTCGTGATCTTTAGCTCTCTCCCTGATCTTTTTCTGCAAACTAAAGTCATATTGAGAATCACGGGCCGGGGTTTGTTGTTTTGTCTTGTAACTATATAAACGAAGACCACCTTTGAAAATATATGCTTTTCTTTTCATTCCCCTTCTTAATTTGGTTCTTAATATTTCAATGGGGGTAAGTACTAGTGTTTCTGCTCACCATAACGTGACTCTGCCATTGCTTTAGGGGAAAAACTATCATTGCTCTCTCTCTCTCTCTCTCTCTCTCGAATATGTTGATTAATTGTTTGAACTGGTGAAAGGTTAGTTAAGTAATTTCAATTATGATCAGATGATAATTCAACGTATTCATCATGAGTTTCTGATGATTACAAATAACTACTCATGGGGGGAATGGACATGGAGTAACATGCACCACATAACAATCGTAAAATAATATAATCTCTTACAATTAAGTCAATTCCGACTTTGAGTGTTAATGCGCCTAGCTATTTACATTGACATTCGGCTTAAACTTCAGTCCTTTTTTTTCTCCGATGTATGCCCTCGCGCGGCTGTACTTCACAGCGACGAATTTGAACCGACACAGAGAGTCCATATATATATATATATATTTATATATATTGTTAAATTATTTTGGCTTTGGAAGTTGACAGAGATCGTACTGGTTTGAGAGTATATGATCACCAACTTTGTGCGCTTTTACAGCTGGGCTTTGAACTCGTGATGTCTTGATAATTAATATATCTTGGCGTTGCTTTACTTTCCATTGAATCTAATTTTGGATTATATATGTGCTTTGATATATAGTATTCATGATTCAGCTGGCTGATCCTTAATTTCTAGTTAGGACTGCAAGCTTCTTCTTTAGGACTTGATGTTGTCACGAAAAATCAATGCAAAATCTATCGGCTTTTAATCCAGTTCTTTTGAGAAGTAGGGAGGGAGAATGGTGCAACTATATTGGAAATGAAACACCGAGACTACTGCTCAGGAAAGATCATCGACTGGAATGAGAAGCAACAAAAACGTTTGATATTGGATAATTCTCATGTCCAGTTACTGCAATCCCGGTTACGAAACAAAGCCGCGTCCGGTGGTGTCGAAGATGCGTCCAAAGCTCAAATCCCATTAACTTCTGGGATAAAACTTGAGACACTAAACTATATCGTAACTATCGGGTTGGGAGAGCGAAATATGACAGTTATTGTGGACACGGGAAGCGATTTGACGTGGGTTCAATGCCAGCCTTGCAATTCATGTTACAATCAAAAAGAACCTCTCTTCAACCCTTCGGCATCCTCTTCATACCAATCAATTTTGTGCAATTCACCAGCATGTCGGTCGATTCAATCTGGTTCTTGGAATTCACCCGTGTGTGGAAGCAACCAAACTTCTTCATGTAACTATGTCGTTAACTATGGAGATGGGTCCTACAGTAAGGGCGAGCTAGCTCGTGACCACCTTAACCTCGGAGCAACTCCTGTGAATGATTTTCTATTCGGCTGTGGTCGGAACAATAAAGGTCTTTTTGGAGGAGCTTCAGGTCTCATGGGGCTGGGAAGGAGCGATGTCTCAATCATCTCTCAAAGTTCTGCCTTATTTGGAGGAGTTTTCTCCTACTGTTTACCTTCCACTGAAGCTGATGGGGCTTCTGGCTCATTGGTTATGGGTGGAGATTCTTCGGTATTCAAGAATTCCACTCCCATTTCTTACACCAGAATGGTTCAAAATCCGCAGTTGTCCAACTTCTATTTTCTTAACCTTACTGGCATAAGCATCGGTGGGGTGGCTGTACAAGCTCCAAGTCTCGCTCGTGGCGGAATTCTGATCGATTCTGGGACTGTTATTTCAAGGCTTGCTCCATCAGTTTACCAGGCTGTGAAAGCGGAGTTTCTGAAACAATTCTCTGGGTTTCCTCCAGCACCAGGATTTTCTATCTTGGACACTTGCTTCAACCTCAGTGGATATTCGGAAGTGAATATTCCTACATTAAAATTTCACTTGGAGGGTAATGCTGAGCTGAATGTGGATGTAACAGGCATCCTTTATGTCGTAAAAACTGATGCATCTCAGGTTTGTTTGGCTCTTGCAAGTCTCTCCTATGAAGATGAGATTGGTATTGTTGGCAACTATCAACAGAAGAACCAAAGGGTTGTATATGATACTAAACAGTCCGTGCTGGGATTTGCAGGAGAAACTTGCAGTTTCATATGAACAGGCCGAGATAATGATAAAAACAGGTGAATTGATGTGAATACAATTCTTCCAAGCTATTTATCATTAATGGCAATAAAATTTAGCAGTAATTAATATATAAGTTTCCCCCATGCCAGTTCAAACCATCCATAAATTATATAGAACGTATGGATCAGGAAGATCGCATCATCATCATGTACAACATATAACATGTTACTTTCTAATGTGGAGACCAAAAAGACTTTTTGAAAAAGTGTCTGAAATATTGTAGAATTTTGCCCACCAAATTAAGGTTATATATAATTTACTACTCTTTATTTTATATATATATATATAACAGTTGAGATCTTACTACATCACCTATTATTGCTCAACTAACTAACGGTTAAATCTTAATTGGGTGAGTAAATTGCAATGTTTCCTTCGATTTTATTTATAGGGAAAAGGATTGGGCTGCTTCAGGGATTGTTTTCATATGATCATTGTTTACTCTTTTAAAATTAAGCACAGATCCATTTTTTGGGTTAATGAATCTCCTAATTCGTATCTGCCGACAAATGGGCTTCACACCAAAACCCATATAAACCCAGATCCATTTTGCTTGTAAGAAAATGCAGGCAGGCTCTTCCCAACTCCAACTCTAAAATTGGGGTATTTATCGACAATTTCGTTTTCTTTCTCCCTTTTAACTTCAAATATTTTCCCTTTTAGGGCTTCAAAGTTGCTTTATTTAACTCAAGTTAGCTCCTTATTGGAAAAGATCTTAAATTGTAATTTGTGGAAGAAAACAAAAATTGTTGGATGTCTTAAAAAATACATATCTAGGTTTTGTTTATTGTCACAGATAAGATGAGTTAAGGTTAAAGATAAAAGTTGAATAAAATATTTTTAAAATATTTTTTTTTTAATATTATTTTTATTTTAAATTTTTAAAAATTTAAATTATTTATTGTATTTTGTATAAAAATTTAAAAAAATTATAATAATAAAATTAATTATAAAAATAAACCAGATCTCGAGAAAAAATGAATAAAAAAAGTGATAGTCATCATTATTAAATTTCTCAATCCTTTCCACCCCACGATCTCTTCAGCTCAGAACAAATTAAAAAGTTTCGGATTTTTTTTTTTTCCCCTCTAGGCAAGCAAGCTCATTAGAAGCTAGCTCTACTTCTTCTATTGTTAGATGTAGCAGTAGATGCATTTAAAGTAATGAACCACCAAAGGTTAGCTATATACGGAAGTCGAATTCTCTTGCCTAATTAGTTTAAATGGACCTAAATCCAATCGCCATAAGTGTAACGTTTTAAGGAAAAGTTTAGATGATAAATTGAGATGAAATGAATTGAAATACAAGTTGAATAAAATATTATTAGAATATTATTTTTTAATATTATTATTATTTAAAAATTTTAAAAATTAAATTGTTTATTTATATAATTATATTTAAAAATAAATGTATTTATAGAAAGGGAAGTTATTTTTATAAATTATTTTATAAAAATATCTAACAAAACCGAAGGACGGCCGGGGTTGTAATTACTAAGTTACAGTACAAGCATCTCCATCTAGCCTAGCCTACAAAGAGTTCCGCCAAAAAGGCTAGAAATTGGTTTTTGATTGCTAAACAATTGACTTAGAATCTGATAATCAATTTTATAAATTAACACAATTTTTAACTGCCGTCGTGCGCCTGGGACAAACCCAAAATTGTATGTAGCTTTTAGAAAACTGAGAAGCATATTATATCCATATGCCAACAGACAATGCAACAAAGGATGAAAAAATTACAACAACGAAGAAAAATAGGGTATTGTATAAATTGATTTAGAATATAAATTTTAAAATTTGAATTTTATAAATCAAATCTTAACATTTAAATAATGTGAATGATGTGCTCTACATGATATACGCTTTGAGAATATAAGAACTCGAGTCTTTTTGGATAATTCTATATGTATAATCTTTTAGGTCTGGTATGGTTTTACAAACCTTTCAAACTATTTCATCACATCTCATCTCATTTTAACATCCAATCACTATTCAAAAACAAATACTTTTCAATTTCAATTTTTTTATCTAATCATTAACTAATCATTAGAACTTTTTCAAACTTAAAAAAAAAATCAACTTTTTCAAATATTAAAATAAAAATAATATTAAAAAATATATATTCTAACTATTTTTAACTTTATAATTTTTTTATTTAATTTTTCTCTCTCATTTTTCAAAATCCTATAAAACATTTTAACTCAAATCATCATTTCATTATTATTTACAGATATTTTATCTAATCTCAATATCTATGTATAACCAAACAAGACCTTACTCTTGTCTTCTGTTTTTGGTGCGGACTGCAATTTGGATTCTGATCTTGCTACTGAAAACAATGAGAAATAACCACAAAACAGCAAACATTGTAGCTTTTGGGAAAAGAAATATCCGAAGTCTGGGGGTGCAGGTTTAAAGCTAGCTTCAAAGATTTTCAGAAATTGACAAGTCTGATATTAATGTAATTACCATGTATCAGTACCTGCATGCATGTAAAAGCTAGTTATACGGCTAGCCTACATTGATGATCGTGACATATATCGGATTTTAACGTTAACTATGAAGTTTGGGGAAGTTTGAGGTACTAATATATGGTGTGATCTTCATGAAGATCCTACATTAATCTGCCATGTAAACAATGTGTCACGTGCCAAATTTAGAACTGTGTATTAATAATACGGCATGCCAATCATGTGGTAGTGGTCCCCCCCCCCCGGGCGAAAAAAAAAAAGAAAAATCTACGAATTCTACGAAGATTGCAAAACATAAGACTAGTTCAGAAAATTATGAAAATATAAGTACGTAGGAAAAGACAGTTATAAATTGAGGCACTTGCATGCCAAACAGCCAACGTCTTATTGAAAGAAATATCTGATAATTAATGAATGTCTAATCCCGTCTATATCTACATGTAAATGAACTGATCATAGCAATTACCAGTCCATATTTTAAAGAAAGAGGAGAAACATTTGAAAAAGGAAAAAAGAATATTAAGTGTTTTCTCTCTTTTCAATGACTAAGAAAATTTCACATTTTCTCTTTACTCTTACCTTTTTTTGGGGTCCATGATATAATTCACGTAATCCTTGTCTTCAGTGGCCAAGTTCAACATCAAAAATTGGAGAAGCAATCGAGTTCAAGTCCCCAAATATAATATCATCACCATCGGCATAGCTCCCGGAGTCTTGGCAATCAAAGTATGTCTGAATATCGTCTGGAAAACTTCGACGTGGTTGGTCAGACTCTTGAGGCGTTGGTGGACTATCGGCTACCGATGACGTCCTTTCCAGCATTTCCTTAAACTTGGAGGATTGCAACAGAAGCTCTAGAGCTGACGATGTCGATGAGGCACCATTACCAAGCACTGGAGGAGCTAGGGTCGTATCACTGGCAGTAGTACTTGAACTAGTCTGGTTGGATAAGAAGCTTAAGCCAAGCTCAGGATCAGGATTAGGGGTTTCCAATAGATCAAAAGCACAATTAAGATTGGATTGAAGGTCGTTAGGGTTGGTGAGGCTATCAAATTGGTTATTGGGAGGACGTAGCCACTTGATATAACGACTAAGGTCAAAGTTAGTAACGGCGTTAAGTCCGCGATACTCTATTGCTGCCATGTCATATGCTGTGGCTGCTTCCTCTTGAGTGGCTGAGTGGACCAATAAAATAAAATAATGTTAAAAAAAAAAAGAAAAATGATACTGTGGTAGGGGTACTAATTTGGACATGTAAATATAATTGTTTCCTGCAAAATCCGGTTGAGGGGTAAGAAAAGTAGTATTTAAGTCGGATGGGGATTGAATAAATAAAGCAGTTGAAGTTTGGTGATCTATTTCCCAACCAACTGGATTTGATTACACATGAGATAGATTTATCCCATTATCTTGACCCATATCATATGCAGCTTGTTGTCTATATTTATAGGATCTAGGAAATACTAGTTATTTTCTCGAGAAACATGATCTCACTTTCATTTTCGATTAATTTCTACTGTGGGCCGCTGGCTAGAGTCTCATAAAAAGGTAC
This sequence comes from Juglans regia, assembly GCF_001411555.2. Lineage (NCBI taxonomy): Eukaryota > Viridiplantae > Streptophyta > Magnoliopsida > Fagales > Juglandaceae > Juglans > Juglans regia. The sequence continues at coordinate 47,362,416 of NC_049907.1, forward strand.
CTAACTGTATTCGTTTGTTGTTTATGGTTGTACGACACTCATTCTAGTGACGTGGAACCAGTCTATTTTGACACGTGGAATTAAAGAAAATGACTCCCTGATCAGCGCATCATTCATGCAGAAGGTGATGATGCGCCCAAGTTTTTGGAAGGACCTTGTGAATAATGTATAATTAGTAGTGAAAGAGATCATGTATTAATTTGCTAGGTTCTTTAACTTTGGCTATTATAGTTATCCGTGCATTAATATTTAACCTTTTTTTAAATACATTGAAAAACAATATATATAGAGCTGGTCTATTTAATTAAAATACCTTCTTGTCTCTTTTTTTAAGTCAAAGAATAAAATTAAGCAGCGTAGTAAGTACGTAGTAAATGGGTGTAAATTGTACACTATTATAATTTTTTAATTCATTATTTTAAAATCCCAGGACCTTGTTAATTTTATTTTAGAGAAAAGATTGTAAAAATATTGGAGAAAGCTCTATCATGAGTAGAGATAATCATAAGAAAAAGAAGAAGAAGAAGAAAAATGTGGAATTAATTACGAACCATAGGTTCCAAGATAGAGATATTTGTTGCCGAATACTCTGCCAATGCGAGCTTCCCACCGTCCATTGTGATGATGTCTGAACATTTGAAAATCACAGAAAGTCGGTGATCAAATCAAACACATGCATGAGAGCATGCAATAGGAGTAACATCAGTGAGAAAATAATTAGATTGTGATGGTTACCGAATTATTTCGACAATTGGAGATCACCGTAAAGGTAAGTGAGCTACTGACTAAAGGGTATTCATTTTTTTCACCAACAGCTTGTGGCGATATTAATTGCAGTGTATATACATATGGACAGGCACGCAGGAAGATGCATATATAAATGCACGTTTTAGCGCCGTCCATTGTAGATAGATGGAAAATATATATATATTTTTTAAATAGAGATTCTCAGGTTCATGAGCTAGGAAAATAAATCTACAGGCCGGTTGTAGTACTGATGAAATTGGGCGAATTGAGGAATCTTTAAATACCTTGCTACGCCTCTGTACTTTGAGACCCCACGGGAAAACCCACTACTTTTTCTGTACATTGAATCACAGTGAAAAGAAATAAAAAAAAAATCAATTGGTATTTTCATCGATCGTGTACCGATTATATATTCATGGTATGATCAATTCGGCAGAAATTTCAGATTAATTACCTCCTCAAAGCACCGATGTACTCTTCTTTTGACTGACCTTCCATTTCTTTGAGTTCTTCTTGGTAGGTTGCGAGCTAATACATGATCAATTATCATAGATGATTAATTACATATTTTTTGTACTTCCTATATATATATATATTAATGTATTCAAATTATTGAAATGCCATAACTAAAAAGTAAAAACGAAAGTGGTAATTAATTACGTTAACAAATCGACAAGTCACAAAACTTATAAGAGATCATGAGAACTATATATGTACCGGGAAATTGAGGATGGTTTCTTGTCCCCAGTACTTCAATGCTGCCAAATCATAAGCATGTGCGGCGGCTTCTTCATCATCATACGCCCCTAAAAAAATCCGATGTCTCTAATTAGTTACATTGAATTTTTTACAAAATATATAACAAGATAACTACAATTATTTCTCTCCAACTCTTCATTTCCTTGTAATGTTATTTATAAAGAACGAACGGATTAAGATCAGAACAAGCAAAACAATTAATCTCCACCCCCCCCCCCCCCCAAAAAAAAAAAAAAAAAAAAAAAGGTACCTAAATATACTGCATTAATGTTGGAAACCGCCACCGCCATCATCGTACCGGAAACAGAGAATTACAGAACAAACAGATTGTTAGTGATGATCAATAATATTTCAATCATAAAGAGTGCATAACGGATCAAAAGTATGTTTCTTATTTATTATTTATTTTTAAAAGGAAAAGAAGAAGAAGAAGAAGAAGAAGAAGAACCTTGTCTTCCTTTCTTGTTCTGAGACTCATTCCAGCAATTCTTATCCCACAAATGAGCTTCATAGCGGCCCGTCCACCGATGCCTAAATCATTAGTCGGCGAACATCGATTAAACGAGAACGCATAAAAATGTAACGAATATATATACATATTTCAACGAAAGAAAGCATTGCATCCATCCAAGTCCCAACCTCGTGACGCCCCGGTAGATCGAACTACGCTGCGGAGGAGAGTCTCGAGGGACGCTTTTGCGCGTCCGCTTCACCTTGGTTGCGGGGCTGTCGGTATTGTTACTGGTGTTTGCAGTAGTAGTACTGTTCTTGACTGAGCTTTTCGCCATTAATTACCTTCGATCACAAGGTCGAGAGAGAATGAAAAACAAGCAGAGAGAGAGAGAGAGATGACTAGTCATCCAATGAGGACTTTAAAGGGAGGTAATAGCCGGCCGGCTGAGGAGGACGGTTTTTATGGCCGTCTCTTCCCCTTTGTCGTTACCACTTCTTTATAACTCTTTTATTATTATTTTTTTATTATGAGGAAATTGATCTAACAATATAATTAGCTTCTACTTTGCCCCCCCTAATCCTGATCTACCTAGTAGGGTTTTCCTATTGAGTTTATACTTTTTCAGTCTTAGTTTTTAACCTAACCCCCCATCTCTCTCTCTCTCTTGTTTGGTGTGTCATTGTCTTGATATTTTTACTTTTATAATACCATGTGGAATTTAGGATAATCTATCCTGTTTTTAATTTTTGGTGAATTCAGGAATCAGCCAACATTTTGTTATCTTCCTAATTTGCCCCTATCATGGAGTTTACAAACATTTAAGTATATAACAAAGATTTAATTTGAAGTTAATTAGATCATTTAATGATTCGGATCATCGTAAGATGTCAGAAGCGAATATTCAGATCAATTTTATTAGCTTTAAGGGATCAAGTACTGTTGGTGAACACTAACAGTTGCTTAAATTGCTAATTTGGAAATGATTGAGCTTTGAAACGTAGTTTTGGTGGCTTCCAAATATGGAATATTTAGTCGATCATAATTGTTGAGTGGTACATGGTTAATGTACTTGGTTACGGGTGAAACATACATGTAACATGTTGTAAGGTTTGGTTGGTTCGGAAAATTAAGAATCCAAACGGATCAAAATTTAACGAAATACTATTTTATCATTATTTCTAAAAAAAATTTAAATAATATATAAATACACAAATTATATGAAATTAGGTGAATTTATAAAATAAGACGATCAAATTAACTCATTAAATGAGATGCTAGATTGCATTGTCTGCACCTAAGAAAGGGTTAATTAATCTTATAGCTTGCTAGCTATTATATATTGTAGGGGCAATTGCCTAATCGATCCCTTTCATACTGACCAATAGAAAGTGGGTAGGGTCGTTTGGCACAATTAGAGCTATATAGTTATAGCCATGTCCCATGTCTATTAGCAAAATATTAACTTTTTTTCCAAATGATCTAGCAATTACTCTACGAGTCTTGACGACTCCTTAATTACGTACGGGTAAACCTTATTAATTAATTAGGCTAGAGGTTAAGGCAGTGCTCCCAAGTACGTTTGGATAGTAACATAATTTTATATAAAAATTAAAAGTTAATATAATATTATTTTTTAATATTATTATTATGTTAAAATTTTAAAAAATTAAATTATTTATTATATATTTTATATAAAAATTTAAAAAAATTATAACAGTAAGAAGAGATCGTCTTTTCTAATGTATGTATATAACATCAAATATATTTGGTTCTATTTTCGTCTATATATTTTGCATGTCTTGTGACTTTTTTTTTATGTTTTCGAAATAATATTTGTCATTTTAGGATCGCACTTTTTTAAAAAAATTTAATAAATATGAGATTTATATAAAAAAATAGATATTTTTTAATGATAAATTTTCATTTTTTTTCAAAGACCGTATGTAAAATATGCATATTTTATAATTATATCTACTATTATTTTAAGTTTTTTTCTTGATTAATATTTGACATTAATTTAGAAGATAATAAAAAAATAAGAATTAAAAAGATGATGAGTAATTTTTAAAATGATATATAAATAGCCAGCTTTACTATAAGAAATATTTGCTTGTACTGCAACTTCTAGATCACAGAATCCAGGGGCTCTGCACGTATCTTCTTCATCGCAACAACACCAAAATCTAGAACTTTTTGACCTCTTTAGAGCATCCTCGTTGCTTTGATCAAATTTATTTTTAAAATTTAATCAATATCATATTTTTTTTTTATTTATATATTTCATTTAAATTCAACCATTATTTATTTATTTTTTATATAATAATAAAATATTATTAATTTAATAACTTTTTTTATGTAATTTATTTTTATCACATTTTTTATCTCTATCAATAAAATATTAATAATAATTATATTCTAATTAAATTAATATTAAAAAATTATATTTTCAAAAGTCATTTAATACTAATAAAAAAAATATTTGATTAAACTCATTTAAAATTTTATCTAAATTTTTTAATTACAAATCAAATAGTATTTTTACTTAGAGTAAGAAACTAATATTTTAATGTTTGTTTAGAGTGAGAAATTAGTATTTTAATATTTGGTGAATCAATCGTAATTCTTTATATTTGACCAACTACTGTAACAAAAGTCTAAATTATTTTAAATTTATTTAATTCAATATGAGATATTTTTAACATTAATTATGTAAATTTTAGCCGAATTTTTCGTTTGGCCAGCCAATAAGGATCCTCGAGTGTATGCCGCAGTAACAAACTCAACCACAAAATCTCCTATTTTTTTGGTCTTTGAAGACGAGAAATCAAAGTTAACCAAACCCGATTTGACAGTTTGGGTCTAGCATGCGCACACTTTAATAAAGAAGATAAATGATAGAATGATATTACTTAATCAGAATTTGTTTATAATTATGTAATAAAATAATATTATTTTGATTTTTGTTTTTGATTTGCTATATTTAAATAAGGGTGCTATCGGATTGATCCTTTCCACACCCCGCATCGGGATGCGGGGGCGGGGCGAGCTATTCATCCACCCCATCGGGTGCCTATGGTTCAATGGGTTCATAAACTATTTTTAAGACTGATTAAAAATATATTTTTAAATTTAAATTTATATACCACTATAAATTTTTAAATTTGTTAATTTATATTATATATAAGTTAATGTAATCTAATGTGAATTTTATATAAGAGATCAAAATAATACCAGAATCTCACTTAAATAATATGAAATTCTTGTATTGTCTTGATAATAATAATATATAGAAGTAGTAAAATGATGCCAGCTCACCCCTGCCCTCGTTGGGATTTCTCTTTGCATAGCGGAAGTCAAGGCAGGACAGAGTAGCGGAATTTCGCTGCTCACTCCTAGATTTAAATATAATAAAAAATATTATTATATTTAAAATTGTACATAAATTAAGAATAGGTTCTAAGGATAAACAAATCCCACAAATCTAGGGCAAAGGAGTGATCGGCCAGGGAAAAAGAAGACTAGAGGCCGAATCATCATGAGTTTCACCGAGTACTAAAGTACCCTATTTTTCGATTAATTACAAAATGGCACCTTTCTCATGTTTTCCAGTCATAATTAATTTGAAAAGCGAGAACTAGAATTGATCATTATTAAGTTCTTTAAAAACAAAAACCCAAATAAATAAATTTAATCAAAACAATTAATAGCATGGGGAACATTAACGCCAAACATTGCATGGATGCATGGATGGATGGAGCAAGTATAAATTATAAATTGATCGGTTGTTCATTAATTAAGTAACCGTGCATGCATGGATGCATGTACAAAATCAATATAATGTGGGTCCTATATATGTACGTACTTGGATCATCGAAAATTCAGATCAGCTAGCTAGCTGTTCATTGGAGGGGATATTGATCATCATGGCTCATGAGGCCGGTTTGGAAAGCTCTGGCTATATTTTTAATTACTGAAAAAAGTAGGTGGTAGCTAGCTCCCAACTTCTAACGCCTTGTTCATTGGTATGATGCCACAAATTCCCATAGCATGAGGGGCCCCTTATAAAAATAAAAAAAAATAAAAAACCCTAATTAAATCTCTGATCATGGAAATTAATATAAGGTTGATTCAAACCCAACAACTCTCCTAATTACCGCCGACTACAGAAACGTTTGTATTTATAGTTCATCTCAATTCATCTTATTATTATTTATTATTATTCAATAACTTTAATTTATAAATCTTATTATTATTCACAATTCATCTTATTATTATTTATAATCTATCTCAACTCATTTTAAGTCATTTTTGAATCTAAACGTCTCCTAATTACAATGAAGATGACGATGATCATTTGGACAAGAAAAAAAATTTTTGACGATTATCATGTTATGAGGAGTTTCTGTTACCATTTTCATAGTTCCTTTTTTCATATGAAAAATAATGTGTATAAACTCTAATTAGATAAAGCATAAATTTTTATAAAAAAATTAAATTATTTCTTAAAAAATTATTATATATTAATAAGAATCACCTTTTTATAAAAAAATTCGGCGTGACTTTTCTATTTATAACTTATAATAGCTAGCTAGCACTGCGCAGAAGTGCGCGCACTTTTAAGATCAAAACGTACATAAATCCTTTACGTACTTAATTTTCTGTATTGCATGCAGCAATAATCCTGTATAATATCTCGGTGCATAGTACTTAAAATTATTCATGTTCTGGTACTGCATGCTTCAGTATTAATTAATATGGAAATTAAAAGGAGATATTAATTACTGTATATATTAAGGAATTTGGACAACGAAGAATTCTTAGTAATTTATTTTTGGTCGAAAAATATTATATATTCGGTGGATTGATATTTGTAATATCTCCCCATATATAATGTCATATAATTATGTTCTCTTTTAAATTAATTTAAATTTATAAAATAAATTAAAATATAAATTAATTTTAAAAAAATTATATAATGAAAATATTTTCAAAATATATTATGAGAATATTCATTCTCAATAATTATATAATGTGAATAAAGAGAGTTGAAGAAATTGAAAACTTATCAAGATGAGGGAAGATAAATTAATTAAAAATGTTTACAATGATCAATAACATTCTCTACATTTAGAGGTTTACTGTAGCAAAATGTAAAAGTATATTTAAAATAGAATATTTAATGGAGGGCACTTTTGAGAGCATTTATTTATATTTTAAAGAAAATGTATTATAAATGATTCATTGAGAGTGTTCTTATTTTCACAACTCCTCTCAATTCATCTCATATAAACATTATAATTTTTCTAAATTTTAATATAAAATAGAATAAACAATTCAATTTTTTTAAATATCAAAATAAAAATAATATTAAAAATTTGATTCTAATAATTTTAATTTTAATCTCATTTCATCTTATCTCATCTTATATATGAAAACAAATATAGTGCATAAATATAAATATATATATATATATCTATACTGATATAATAAGCGTGGATAGTAGTAAACAGTAGTTTTTTCGTGCACCGTGTTGCAGTCTATTTTTTTATGTATTTTATCTTTTTTGCCCTTCTATTTTAGCATTTTTTGTCCGTTTAAGTAAAGTTATTTTAGAGTACGTTTGGATAGTGAGAATACTTGAGAAGTGTTGAGAATATTTGTGAATAGTTATGAGTTAAGATTGGAGTGAGTTTGTGGGTCCCATTGAGAGTATTTTGAGTTGTTTGGGTGTGTGAAGTATGTTGAGTGGTTGATTTTCAGATAGGTAGTTGAAAAAGGTGTGGGTCCCATAAATATTATAGTGATTTTATTTTTAGTAATAAATATTATAGTGATTTTATTATAGTGATTTTTTAATATTAATAAATATTGTAGTGATTTTATTTTTTATTTATATATAATAATGATAAATATTACAATGATTTTATTTTTAATTTATATATAATAGTGATAAATACTATAATGATTTTATTTTTTATTTATATATTATAGCGATTTTATTTTTTATTTATATATAATAGTGATAAATATTTTTTATTTATATATTATAGTGATTTTATTTTTTATTTATATTTTTTAGTGATTTTATTTTTTATTTATATTTAATAGTGATAAATATTATAGTGATTTTATTTTTTATTTATATATAATAGTAATAAGTATTATAAAATATTTGTGAATAGTTATGAATAGAAATTAAAATGAGTTTATAAGTCCTATTGAAAATATTTTAAATTATTTAATAAGTAAAGTATTTTAAAAATATGAATATACTTAAAAAGTATTAAAAATACTTAGTAACCAAACATCAGGGCAGGTTTGGGACATCAAACAAAACACAAAATTTTCATCTCATCTCATCTCATCATTACACTTTTTTCAAATCTCCATACAAAATATAATAAACAATTCAATTTTTTTAAACCCCAATACACATTTTTCAAATCCCAAAACAATAATAATATTAAAATGTAATATTTTAAATTTCAAAACAAAACACAAAATTTTCATCTCACCCCCCAAACCTACCCTTAATCTTTTCGGTCCGGAAAAAATCTTCTTCACACTCTACTGTGTGAAGAAGCTCCAGCACACCTAACGTGCTGGATTGAAAAAAAACAAAAACAAAAAAAAAAAACTATGTGAGATGTGTGGAGAATGTGATGTAGCATTTCCCGTTCGGTTCGACTGTGTTAGAGAGTATAGACTTTTTTCCCTTCTACTTTTTTATTTGCTTTTCGTCTTTTCTCTTTCTTTATCTTCCCCTCTTCGTCTTTTCTCCAACTCTCTCTTCCTTTTTTTCTTGGAAAACTCTGGTTGCAGTCAGCTTGGGGAAGCGCTGCACAGTCAATGTCCATGTGGAAAAATGAAACGATTCGTTTCATTCATTTTAATCAAAACAGTGCTTTCGTCTTCCTCTCTCGTTTCGATTTTTCCCTTCTCCTCCCCTAAGTTTCCCTTCTCCTCCCCTGAGTTTCCTTCCTCGCACGTAGCCTTACAAATATTAGGGACTTTTTCTTCCTCCCTTGTTTCGATTTGTAAAGGAAACAACATTGTTACCACGCTACCGACTCAAAGGGTCTCACCCAAGACCCAATTACAAGCTGTCAAGAAACAAAATCCATCTACAAAATGTCGAGCTTTCCTTGAAGCTTTTTTCCTTCACATTCCTGGCAAGGCCGCAGCTCTTTTCTTGAAGCTTTTCTGAGAATTCAGAAATAGTTGTCAACTTCAAAACCCAAAAGCCAAAACAAAAACCATGGATTTGGTTTATTTGGGTCAATAGTACTGACCCATTAGGGCCGAAATTGTGAGATTGAAGATGATAGAATTAACATCTCAATGAAGGACATTCTGAAATGGGATTCATTAGCTTGCTGAACCTCCAACGAAAGCACAAAAAAAATGTGGCCATGGAGGACAAAATTGCTTCCAGAGAAAGTGCTTATGAGGCAACCTATTCTTGTTCTTGTAAGAGCCTAGTAGTGCGATTTGGTTCGAAAGTAATGAGGAAAAGTCTAAAGACATCGATTTCGCAAGTAGTAGCCAATCCGTAGACTTTGAAGAGCAGCTCACTCAATTATACATGAAGAGGAGCTCCAAGAAAATGAAGAGAAGCTCACTCGATTTGCCAACCTTCTTTCTTTTATTTTTTTCTCTTTTCGTGATTTTAAAAAAAAATAGAGAAGCTAGGCATAGAGCATATCAATCGATACCAACATCACGAAGCAACCCAAGAAGAAAATGAACCCAGAGGAGAGGAGGCGGTGGTGACCACCGTGCTGGTGGTCCTTACAGTTCCATCTGCACCAACACCTCACGCTCATGTTGCAACAGTTACCACTTGCATCCCAAAACAACCTTCTCGTCTCCAAACTCCCTTAAACCGAGACGGCATCACTCGATCACACGATCACCTGCATTTGTAACAGACTCACTTAGCTTTGTTTTTTTTTAATTAATAGCAACTGCCACGTTATCATCTGATTACATGTCGACCGTTGTTGACGACTGTACGTAGCGGGATTGTTTTTTCTTTCTCTCGTTGTTTCTCTCGCACGCCACAAAGAAGTTATTATAATTGCAAAAATCAAAGAGGCTTTGTTTGGAGACCTAAGAGACTTCCTTTTCTGAATCGTTTGGCTAATATTTGCATACTTTTCGATTCCATTCCTTGAGGGTTGGGGTTTTTTTTTTTTTTTCGTGACGTTAGTTTGGGGATTTTGCATGTTTCGGATTGTTTTGTGTTTTCATCTTTGTTGTTATATTTTTTCCTTGCCGTTAGTTTGGATTTTTGGTGAAAAAATATATTTTTTCATAGATTTGTATGATCTAGGTTTGTATATTGCCAGTTGCTCGTATTTTTTTGTATTTTTTGACAAAAAATAATTTTTTTTGCACAATGATGTTCTTGGTTATTATGTGTTTTCTTTCAGATTGTTTTGTGTTTTTTTTTCCCATCATTGGTTTGTATTTTTTGTGAAAAAAATATGAGTTCGTATGATATGGGTTTGTGTATTGTTGGATGTTTGTTTTTTTTTTTTTTTTGACAAAAAATAATTTTGTTTTGCGCGGTCATGTTCTGGGTTCAGTGTTTTCATCGGGGTTGTTCTATATTTTTTTCCCTCCCGTTAGTTTGTATTTTTGGTGAAAAATATATCTTTTCATGGGTTTGTATGATCTGAATTTGTATATTATCAGTTGTTCATGTTTTTTTGTATTTTTTGTCAAGAAATATTTTATTTGCATGATGTTAGTTTTTTCTCTTTGAATCTTGAGAGATGTTGTTCCTTTCTTTGTTTTGAGTATGAATGTTGTGGATTGTTTGTAGTGTTGGTGAAAAAAATGAGAAAAGTTACACACCTGCCTATTTCTCCGCATACGACACAACGGCTTTTTCCTTTCCTTTCCTTTTTTTCTTTTTTATTTTTTTATTTTTATTTTTTTTTATAAATTCTAATGATATAGGCGTTTAGTAATGAAAAAATATTCAAAATTCAAACAGTACATCTTCGAGTCGGTGACACTTCTATTTAGTTGTTATCAAGGACGAATAGGGGATTGCCACGTAGCGTTTCTCAAGAAATCACGAAACACGCAAAGCAGGCAATCCAACACAACGTCTCCCTCTCCTTCTCGGGTCTCTCTCTCTCTCTCTCTCTCTCTCTCTCTCTCTTTCTCTCTCTCTCTCTCTCACCCCGTCCCGTTCGAATTCCATACACCGTCTTCCTCTCCTTCACTGCAGATGTTGTCTCCTTCACTCCATACGTTGTCTCCCTCTCCTTCCTGAGTCTCTCTCTCTCCTTTGTTCCACCAATGTCCAGCATTAAAAACTAAAACATCTGCTCTTGCCACTATTTGGAGTACCAGAACATCCGAGGTGGGAGGCCTATGACAACAAGAAAAAGTGCCCTATAGTATTCAACTGTGAGGTTGTAATCATGGAACCGCATGGAAAGGAAGCCCTTGTGTTTTGTTACGGGGTTTCCATTTACTTCATATATTCTGGATTTGTTAGGGACTGGTGCTTGAGTTCAATATATGGGTCATATCCCATGATGTACTTAGTATCCTATTTTTAATGAATTGTATTTGAAGAAAAGGAGTTTTCACTTTCAGCATTGGAGTTGCACCAATTTCTCTTTTTTTTTTTGGATCATGTAATTGGAAATTTTCTATGGTTTTATCAAGATTGAAGTGGTCTGTGACAGCAATAAAAGCTCAAGAGTGGCATCATAGACTCTCTAAGAGCATATAAAGTCTCTCATCTATGAGAAGAGGGAGATGGGGATGCTAGAAAAATCTTTTGCATATGCATCAAACATATGTTAATAGAGTGGAAAAGCTTCATCTGGAGATGGGACATCTTTCGGACGAAGAACACAATTGTAGGAATCAAGAATAGATATAAAACAACACAAACCCATGACAAAAGAGAGAGAGAGAGCAGAGTAAGATGGAGGTTTTTGCCTTTCGAGATCGAGAGAGAGTGAGAGAGTAGAGAGAGAGGGAGTGTTTTGGCTTCAGAGAGGGAGGGAGGGGTTTCGTCTGTTTGTGCAGAGAGTGAGAGAGCAGAGAGAGAGGGAGTGTTTTCGCTTCAGAGAGGGAGGGAGGGGTTTCGTCTGTTGCGCAACTCTGGTGTTCCTTCATGTACCGCACACGTGGCAAGTTTCCATTGGCTTCCGATATATGAGGGTTGTAGGAGACACCTGCAGGAAGGTTTTCTCAAATTCAAAAGGTCGATTTTCGAATTCCCCCTGCGCGTTCTTCCTCCCCCCTGCACGTTCTTCCTCTGCCAGCGGTCCAACTGAAAATAATTTGCTATCCACACCACAGGTCCTATGGCTATATCTCTTCAACTACCCATGAAGGTATAAATCAAATCCGTACTGATTTAGAAGAGCAATACAAAATAGAGAAGCCTTATAATAAGTCCAAGGAAAACAGAAACAGGAAATGCAATGTGTGCATACATAGGAAAAATGGTCTGGATACCTAAAATGAATTTGCAAAACCAGACCTGTAAGTCAAGTCGGGAGTCGAGTTGCCGTCGTGGTAGTCTAGGTCTTGAGAGAGGGTTGATTTCTATGTAAGTTGAGAGAGGAATAAGTTGATTTCTGTGTGAGTTGAGAGAGGAAGAAGGTGGACCTCTGGCAGGGGAAGAACGCGCATGGGGAATTCAAAAATGGAACTTTTGGATTTTGGGTTTTTTTTTTCTCCTAAACCCACGTTTTACTAGAATTAATAAAAAAAAAAAAAAAAAGCCATGTCAGACTTTGTGTGCCATATGCGGGGAAGTGGGCAGTTGTGTAGATTTTCTCGAAAAAAAATATATTTTTTCAAGAGTTTGTATGGTCTGGGTTTCTATGTTCTTAATTTTTTGTATTTTTTGTGTGGAAAAATATCTTTTTTCGAGTTTTAGCTTTTTTGCATTGGAGTTTTTTCTCATGCATTTAAACATTTGTTCGTGTGTTCTAGGTTTGCATGCTCTCGATTTTTTATATTTTTTTGTCCTGGGTTTAGTTCATCTTCTCGATTATGGTTTTTTTTTTTTTTTATGTGTAGTGTTGGTTTATGTGATTTGCACAAAAGTGAAAAGTATGATTTTTTTTTTTTTTTTGTATAATTTTGAGGTTTGTGAATATATTTTTAGCTGTTTGATTTTTTTTTCGCTTCCAATTTTGTTTACTTTTTTTATCAACTGGGTTTTAACTTTTTTATTTTTTGCTTTCTTATAATGAGGTATTTTTTTTCAGATATGTTCTATAGAGTTTTAGTTGTGTGAATCTAACTTTTCAGGTATAATGCAGTGTTTTATTTTTGTTTTTATGATATAGTGTTCGTTTTTTTCCTTTCATTTTATTGTAAAGCTTGTTTTTGGTTGTGCTACTTATGGTGCCTTTTCTATTTTTATAATTATTTTTTCCCCCCGTGTAGTGTTGGGTTTTGTGATTTGCACATATGTGAAAAATTTAACTTTTTTGCTTCTATGATTTTGAGGTTTCTAAATATTTTTTTAGTTGTTTTTTTTTCTTTCAATTTTATTTACTTTTTTTTATCAACTGTGTTTTGACTTCTCTGTTTTTT